>NC_045966.1:36609218-36783949 GCF_010909765.2 Amblyraja radiata | reverse complement strand
CCCCGTCCTCCCCTCCATCCCCTCCCCCACCGTCCCTCCCCTAAACCCCCCTCCCCTCCATTGTGTGTGTTTTTAGAATGAGACTGCCGCAGAGATCCGGCTGCTGAACCAGCCTAATTAATGGGTGAGGGCAGTTCCTCTGGGTTCCCCCGTTTATCGAACCCCACTGACTGCCAGTGTGCAGAGTGGGGGTCACGGCCATAGTGGGACTGGGGCAGTGCTAGGCTGGGGAAAGGCAAATGCATCTTCCACTGACAGGAAAATGCCTAACCCTAATTAGCCCCCCTTCCAGAGCTGCCCACGGCTGGAGCTGGAGCAGCTTTGGGACCGGCTGCGAGCTCCGTATGTGTAGCCTCGCAGCGCATTCACCTCGGCCAGCATGCCCTTCTGGATCATCGTGGTGATGATGGTGGGGAGCAGCAATGCCCTGCACGCCGCCCGGGCCGCTTTTAGCACCACCATAGCGCCGGCCTCCCGACAGCCCAACCGACCACTCGCTGCACCCACCGACGGACTGACCACTCTCACCATCCACCGACGGACTGACATACTCACCATCCACCGGCGGACCGACCACTCTCATCATCCACCGGCGACCGACCACTCTCACCACCCACCAGCGGCCCGGCACGGCTGACCACTCTCACGACCCACCGGCGGCTCGGCCACTTTCACCACCCACCGGCGGCTCAGCCACTCTCACTACCCACCGGCGACCCGACGGCATGACAGATCCTCCACAGCATCCATCGGCCTACCGACAAGCCCGACCGACAGACTGACTGACCGACTCTAACCCTAATCCTAATCCTAACCCTAGCTCTACATTTGTTATTTATCATTTTTATTTAACAGTTCACATCATAACTTTATAAAGATACATCAATTGTGAAACAAAATTATTAGCAAGGTTAGCATTACCTTTATTCCTTGGAAACCTTGCTGTTGTTTTGATGTAATTAGGAAGCAGCCATGATCCCAGGGTCCTCGCTGCCTAGCAACCATAAAACAAAGCGTGGGATTGGTCAATTTGCGTCTGACCTCAATGACAAATGTGCATTGATTGGACAATTATTACTCTGAAAATTTGAAGTTTTTCTCATATTTTAAAAAAATGTGCAGGTTTTGGTTTTGATGAGTTACAGGTATGATTTATATAATATTTTTACACAATATGTTAAAAATTCAGGTAGTTCCGTGAGTTGGGTCACGAATTTGAATGAAAAAGCTCCTCGGCCCACAGACTAAAGGGAGAGCCAGTGGATGTAGTGTACCTGGACTTTAAGAAAGCATTTGATAAGGTCCCACATAGGAGATTAGTGTGCAAAATTAGGGCACATGGTATTGGGGGTAGAGTGCTGACATGGATAGAAAATTGGTTGGCAGGCAGGAAACAAAGAGTAGGGATTAACGGGTCCCTTTCAGAATGGCAGGCAGTGACTAATGCGGTATTGCAAGGCTCGGTGCTCGGTCCGCAGTTATTTACAATATACATCAATGATTTAGATGAAGGGATTCAAAGTAACATGAGCAAATTTGCAGATGACACAAAGCTGGGTGGCAGTGTGAACTGTGATGAGGATGCTACGAGAATGCAGGGTGACTTGGACAGGTTGGTTGAGTGGGCAGATGCATGGCAGATGCAGTTTAATGTGGATAAATCTGAGGTTATCCACTTTGGTAGCAAAAACAGGTAGGCAGATTATTATCTAAATGGTGTCAAGTTGGGAAAAGGCGAAGTACAACAGGATCTGGGATTCCTTGTTCATCAGTCAATGAAAGTAAGCATGCAGGTACAGCAGGCAATGAAGAAAGCGAATGGCATGTATGCTTTCATAACAAGAGGAGTTGAGTATAGGAGGAAAGAGGTTCTTCTGCAGTTGTATAGGGCCCTAATGAGACCACACCTGGAGTATCGTGTGCAGTTTTGGTCCCCTAATTTGAGGAAGGACATTCTTGCTGTTGAGGGAGTGCAGTGTAGGTTTACAAGGTTAATTCCCGGAATGGTGGGACTGTCATATGCTGAGAGAATGGAGCGGCTGGGCTTGGATACTCTGGAGTTTAGAAGGATGAGAGGGTATTTTGTTGAAACAGATAATATTATTAAGGGTTTGGACATGCTAGAGGCAGGAAACATGTTCTTGATGTTGGGGGAGTCCAGAACCAGGGACCACAGTTTAAGAATAAAGGGTAAGCCATTTCGAACGGAGACGAGTAAACACTTTTTCACACAGAGAGTTGTGAGTCTGTGGAATTCTCTGCCACAGAGGGCGGTGGAGGACGGTTCTCTGGATACTTTCAAGGGAGAGCTAGATAGGGCTCTTAAAGATAGCGGAGTCAGGGGATATGGGGAAAAGACAGGAACATAGGTACATACATAAGGAAGGTTAAGGTGTGAAAACAGGACAAAGGGAATGGAGATCAAAGAAAATATAGGGTAGATTTTTGTTAGCTGGGAGAAGGTAACAACAAAGCAAACCGAGATAAAAATGTAGGAGACATTAAGTGGTCAGAGAACTGGGAAGGGGCAGGGATGCAGAGAGAGGGAAAGCAAGGGTTACTTGAAGTTGGAGAAGTCAATGTTCATACCGCTGGGGTGTAAGCTGCCAAAGCAAAATATGAGGTGCTGTTGCTCCATTTGTGCTGGACCTCACTCTGACAATGGAGGAGGCCCAGGACAGAAAGGTCAGTGTGGGAATGGGAAGGGGAGTTAAAGTATTTAGCAACCGTGAGAACAGGTAGGCTTAGGTAGACTGAGCAGTGGTGTTGAGCGAAACGATCGCTGAGTCTGCACTTGGTCTCGCCCACATATAGGAGTCTACACCTGGAACAGCGGATACAGTAGATGAGTTTGGAGGAGGTGCAAGTGAACTTCTCCCTCACCTGAAAAGACTGTTGGGGTCCTTGGACGGAGTCAAGGGGGGAGGTATAAAGACAGATGTTGCATCTCCTGCGGTTGCAGGGGAAAGTACCTGGGAAGGGGGTTGCTTGAGTGGGAAGGGATAAGTTCACCAGGGAGTTGCGGAGGGAACGGTCTCTGCGGAAAGCGAAGGAGATCCCGTGGATTTTGAAGCAACAGCAACAAAGAGAAGCAGGAGAAAACACCGATTGGCTCTAGCCTGAGTGGGAGGAGAGTTAGAAGTGAGTCAGAGGGGGAAAACAGTTGAAAAGGAGGGGCAAAGCACAGGCAGACTTTACTCAGAGCTCCCGTGGATTTTGAAGCAACAGCAACAAAGAGAAGCAAGAGAAAACACTGATTGGCTCTAGCCCGAGTGGGAGGAGAGTTAGAAGTGAGTCAGAGGGGGAAAACAGTTAAAACTGAGGAACTTGGTTTGTAAATTGGTAAATTAGGCAATTTATCAGTCAATATAAGCAGGACGGCTCTTCGGGAGCGGCAGTGAGGGAGCGGCCTTGTGAGAAAAGTGCGAGTCTTTGGCTCGAGAGTCTTCGGCGAGGAGAGGAGGCTACGCAAAACGCTGGAGAGGGAGAGACGAAAGAAAGAGATGTCGAACAAGCTGATTCAGTGTGATGCTTGCAGTATGTGGGAGGTCAAGGACACTGCTGGTGCCTCTGGCTGCTACAAATGTGAGAAGTGCATCCAGGTACAGCTCCTGAAGGACCGTGTTAGGGAACTGGAGAAGCAAGTGGATGACCTCAGGTTCATCCGAGAAACTGAGTCGTTCCTCGACAAGTCCTACAGTAAGATTGTTACACCTAAGGTACTGGAAGAGAGAAAGTGGGTGACGGTGAGAAAGTGAGGGAAACTTGGAATGCAAAGGTCCGCGGGTGTTGTACCTCTTGTGAACAGGTTCGCCCACTTAGAAGCCGTCGGCGCAGAAGACGTTATCACACTGAGCGGCGGACTGGCTTGCGAAACAAAAAGGGCTGTTGAGCCAAAACCAAAGAGACCAACATCAGGCAACGCCATTGTAGTTGGAGACTCCATTGTGAGAGGTACGGACAGGGGTTTCTGCGGCAACAGACGGGATTCGAGGATGGTGTGCTGCCTTCCTGGTGCCAGGATCCAGGATGTCACGGACAGAGTGCAGAAAATCCTCAAGGGCGAAGGTGAACAGCCGGAAGTGGTAGTGCATGTCGGCACAAACGATGTCGGAAAGAAGGAGATAAATATTCTGCAGCGTGACTAGAGAGCTCGGAAAAATGCTGAAAAGCAGGACCTCCAGGGTTATCTCCGGTTTGCTTCCAGCTCCTCGTGCTGGCAAGAGCAGGAACAGGGAGATACGGGACCTGAATGTGTGGCTGAGGAACTGGTGCAGGGGGCAGGGATTTAGATTCTTAGATCACTGGGATCTGTTTTGGAGTAAGGAGGAACTGTACAAAAGGGACGGATTGCATCTTAACAGGTAGGGGACCAGCATTCTGGCAGGCAGGTTTGCCACTGCTACACGGGTGGTTTTAAACTGAATAAGGGGGGTGGGGTGTCAAATGGGATAGTCGAGGATGGAGTTAAAGGGAAAGAGAGTAAAGGGATGGTTAATGTCCCCAGAATTAACGAGAAAGGAAGCTCACAAAGGGATAGGAGAATATGGCCAAGTGTAATAGGGATCAATGTGAAAGGTGAGATGCGTAAGGAATTAAAAGTATTGTATATGAATGCGCGAAGTATAAGAAGTAAAGTAGATGAGCTTGAGGCTCAGTTAGAGGTTGACAGATATGACATTGTGGGGATTACTGAGACGTGGCTGCAGGAGGATCGAGCCTGGAAACTTAATATTCAGGGTTATACATCCTAGAGAAAGGACAGGCAGGTGGGCAGAGGAGGGGGGGTAGCTCTGCTGGTGAGTGATGGAATTCAGTCCCTTGCGAGGCAGAACATAGGGACTGATGAGGTAGAGTCACTGTGGATTGAGTTGAGGAATTGTAAAGGCAAGAAGACACTAATTGGTGTTATTTACAGACCCCCAAATAGTAGCCCGGATGTAGGGTGTAAGTTGTAGCAGGAGTTAAACCTGGAATGTAATAAAGGTAATGTAGATCAGTGCATGCTCCTTTAACATAGTGACCTCACCACTACTAACCACTCCCTATTATCTTCAGTATAACTGTAGCCTCCCCACATCCCTCTCGCTCTCTAGCTCCAGTGACAGACCACGGACAGCTAGGGCACGGTGTGTGTTTTATACCAGTGTCTATAATAAAACATGTAGTGAAGACCACGCGTGTTTGGAAGTCATTACAGGTAATGCCACTGTGGTGATGGGGGATTTCAATATGCAGGTAGACTGGGAAAATCAGGTTGGTTCAGGACCCCAAGAAAGAGAGTTTGTAGAATGCCTCCAAGATGAATTCTTAGAGCAGCTTGTAATGGAGCCGACCAGAGAAAAGGCAATTCTGGATTTAGTGTTGTCCAATGAACCAGATATGATAAGAGAACTCGAGGTAAAGGAACCGCTTGGAGGTAGTGATCATAATATGATTAGTTTTAATCTGCAATTTGAGAAGGAGAACGTTAAATCAGAAGTGGCAGTGATGCAGTTGAACAAAGGGGACTATGAAGGCAGGAGAGGGGAGCTGGCCAAAGTAGACTGGAAAGGGATCCTAGCAGGAATGACGGTGGAACAGCAATGGCAGGAACTTCTGGGCATAATCCAGGAGACGCAGGATCATTTCATTCCAAAAAGGAAGAAAGTTTCTAAGGGGAGTAGGAGGCAACCGTGGCTGACAAGAGAAGTTTGGGATAGAATAAAACTAAAAGAAAAGATGTATAACACAGCAAAGAGTAGCCGGAAGCCAGAGGATTGAGAAACTTTCATAGGACAACAGAAGGAAACAAAACGGGCAATACGGGCTGAAAAGATGAAGTACGAGGGGAAGTTGGACAAGAATATAAAGAAGGACAGTAAAAGCTTTCTGTTATGTTAAGGGGAAAAGAGTAGCAAAGTCAAATGTGGGTCCCTTGAAGGCAGACACGGGTGAAATTATTATGGGCAACAAGGAAATGGCAGAAGAGTTGAATAGGTACTTCGGATCTATCTTCACTAAGGAAGACACAAAGAATCTCCCAGATGTACAGGAGGACAGAGGATCTAAGGGGGTAGATGAACTGAAATAAATTTCCATTGGGCGAGAAATAGTATTGGATAAGCTAATGGGACTGAAGGATGATAAATCCCTTGGGCCTGATGGTCTGCATCCCAGGATCCTCAGGGAGGTGGCTCTAGAAATAGTGGACACATTGGTGATCATTTTCCAATGTTCAATAGATTCAGGATCAGTTCCTGTGGATTGGAGGATAGCTAATGTTATCCCACTTTTCAAGAAAGGAGCGAGAGAGAAAACGGGGAATTACAGGCCAGTTAGCCTGACTTCGGTGGTAGGAAAGATGCTGGAGTCAATTATTAAAGAGGTAATAATGGGGCATTTGGATAGCAGTAAAAGGATTAGTCCAAGTCAACATGGATTTATGAAAGGGAAATCATGCTTGACTAATCTTCTGGAATTCTTTGAGGATGTGACAAGTAAAATGGATGAAGGGGTGCCAGTGGATGTAGTGTATCTAGACTTTCAGAAAGCCTTTGATAAGGTCCCGCATGGGAGACTGGTGACTAAAATTAGAGCACATGGTATTGGGGGTAGGGTGCTGACATGGATAGAAAATTGGTTGGCAGACTGGAAGCAAAGAGTAGGAGTGAACGGGTCCTTTTCAGAATGGCAGGCAGTGGGGAGTGGAGTGCCGCAAGGCTCGGTGTTGGGGCCGCAACTGTTTACCATATATATTAATGATTTGGAAGAGGGAATTATGAGCAACACTAGCAAGTTTGCGGATGACACAAAGCTGGTTGGCAGTGTGAACTGTGAAGAGGTTGTTAGGAGGTTGCAGGGTGACCTGGACAGGTTGAGTGAGTGGGCAGATGCGTGGCAGTTGCAGTATAATATAGATAAATGTGAGGTTACCCACTTTGGCGGCAAAAACATGGGGGAAGATTATTATCTCAATAGGGTTAGGTTAGGTAAGGGGGAGGTACAGCGAGACCTTGGTGTCCTTGTACACTGGTCACTGAAAGTTGGCGTGCAGGTACAGCAGGCAGTGAAGAAAGATAATGGAATGTTGGCCTTCATAACAAGAGGATTTCAGTATAGGAGTAAAGAGGTTCTTCTGCAGTTGTATAGGACTCTGGTGAGACCACATCTGGGGTATTGTGTACAGTTTTGGTCTCCAAATTTGAGGAAGGACATCCTTGTGATTGAAGCAGTAGGTTCACGAGATTGATCCCTGGGATGGCGGGACTGTCATATGACGAAAGATTGAAAAGACAAGGCTTGTATTCACTGGAGTTTAGAAGGATGAGGGGGAATCTTATAGAAACATATAAAATTATAAAAGGACTGGACAAGCTAGATGCAGGAAAAATGTTCCCAATGTTTGGTGAGTCCAGAACTAGGGGCCACAGTCTTAGAATAAAAGGGCGGTCATTTAAGACTGAGGTGAGAATAAACTTTTTCACCCAGAGAGTTGTGAATTTATGGAATTCCCTGCCACAGAGGGCAGTGGAGGCCAAATCACTGGATGGATTTAAGAGAGAGTTAGATAGAGCTCTAGGGGCTAGTGGAGTCAAGGGGGAAGGCAGGCACGGGTTATTGATAGGGAACGATCAGCCATGATCACAACGAATGGTGGTGCTGGCTCAAAGGGCCGAATGGCCTCCTCCTGCACCTATTTTCTATGTTTCTATGTTTATATAAGATGGGAAGATGTGGCTAGTGATGGGATCCTGTTGGAGGTGGCGAAAATTTCAGAGGATTATGTGCTCATTATGATGACTGATGGGGTGGAAGGTGAGGACCAGAGCATACTCTGTCCCTGGTTCGACTGGGGGGAGGGGGAACAAGAGCAGAGCTGCGGGATACTGAGGAGACCCTAGCGAGGGCCTCATTTACGTTCCTTAAAGAATGAGGATGTCCTGTTATGGAACACTTCATCTTGGGTGCAGATGCGGCGTAGACAGAGGAATTGGGAGTTGAGTCTTTACAGGAAGCAGGGTGGGAAAAGGTGCAGTATAGATAGCTGTGGGAGTCAGTGGGTCTAAATTAAATGTCAGCTGATAGAGTGAGGTGAGTGTTGGTCGAGGGAAATTGGCTGGTTCTGCGATCGAGGAAGGAACGGAGGGCTTAAAGACTTTCCTGGTGAGGGGGTGTAGAGTGACTGAACATCGACAGTAAAGATGAGGGAGTGGGGGCCTGGAAAATGGAAGTCATTGAAGAGACGAAGGGCGTGCGAGGTGTCTTGGACATAGGTATGGAAGGTTTGGACCAGGGGGATAGGATGGAGTTAAGGTATGTGGAAATTAATTCAGTGGGACAGGAACAAGCAGAAACAATGGGTCTGCCAGGGCAGTCCTGTTTGTGAATTTTGGGTAGAAGATAAAATCGGGCCATGCGGGGCTGGGGAACGATAAGGTCACAGACTTTGAATGGCACACAACCTGAAGTGATGACATCTGAAATGGTGTGCACGATTATGACCTGGTGCTCATCTGTGGGATCATTGTCCAAGGATAAGTATGAGGAAGTGCTGTGGATATCAATTTAGTTGCTGCGAGGAATCAGTTGCCAGAAAAAACAACCAATTTTTTTAAAGGAATTTTGACAAGCCCTGAAGTAATTTACCCAGATGGGTCATGACCTGAAACATGGTCATGGACCTGAAACAGTAATTTTGTTTCTCTCTCAGAAAACATTTTTTTTGTTTTTTACTTAAGTAAAATGCATTGGGTTTATTTGCTACATTTAAAGATTTATCAAGTGCAAAGCACAAATTGGGACATATATTATTTTAAATTAGCTGAAATTTAAACCAATATTGAAGAATAAAATTATAATTGTTTCCTATTAGTTTACAAAGCTTAGAATTTTGAAATAGTTATCTGGGGTTAATTACATTCTAAAAGTATAAAATAAGTTTCCGGTCTGAAGGCAAAGCATTAAATTTGACTTCCATTGGAGAAAGCAGCGATAGCACACCCTGTGGAGGTGCAGGGCATTGCTCGAGGGCAGGTTCTGGACTTCTGCCTCTACATATCTTCAGCTTTCATATCTCCTCCATTTTTACAGTGAATATTGTTGGCCACATCATTGCTCTGATTGCAAATACTGGGTTGAAATGTGATTTGGGGGAAAAGAACAGGGTGGTCCAGTTTGATCTCATTTCCCGCTTTCCCAGGACTCATTTCCCGCTTTCCCCAAGACAATACTAACCAGGCTAGACAGGGATTCTTATTATTTGCCAGGTTAATATTGCAGAGAATACATCTCTTGCATAATGCTGGAGAATCCCAGTATGTTAGGAGACTTCCCTTTGGAACTGTCATCTGCAGCCAGCTGGATATTGTCCATTGAATCCTTCATGAACATGGGATTAGCTTTAGCTCCACACAATTTTTAAGATTAAACAAATGGGTGAATTGTCTTTTGAGGGAGATTAGATAGGCTGGGATTGCATCCACTGGAGTGTGGAAGTAAAAGTGAGTTGAAACAACCTGATGGGTCTTGGTGGGTTGGATGTGGAGAGGATGTGTATTTTTAAACCAGCCACATATAATTTTGGTTAAATTGCTTATGCATCACAAGAGTTGAACTTTAATTTGAGAAAAATATCAATCGACCCATTAAATAATTTCCATTTGTTTTGTAAAATGTATTTTTTTATTTTAGCTTTTCGGTCCTTGATTTCCTCCTCCTCTCCCATGGTGTTTGATTCTGGTGGATTATTGCAAAGGCACAGATTACCTTCAGGTATCTTAAACAAAATGGTCTTTGTTCAGTTCTTGTCAAAAAATAATCATAGTAAGTGGCATCATGACCAAAATCTTTTCCTCAACCATTGTTGAGCCAAGCACAGTTGGAGCAGGGTCATATGGAAGTGATCAGATAATGGTGAAAGGTATGTGATGAAATATACAATTATTTTATTCCATAATTATCAAAACTATTTATTTTTCTCATTGACTTTGCATTAAAAACCACATATTGGCTTAGTGAAGCTCTAACAGATCACATCTCATGGTGATCTCAACATTTGCGTGTGAGTGGTTAGAAATTTCATTACATATCAAATTGAGGGAAAAAGAAAAACATTTTTTTTCAAATTTAATGTGCAAGTTTTGTTTTGTTTTGTTTATAAAATGGCAAATCATGAAAAGCTCTTCTGGTGATGACTATGTTTGGGCCAGTTGCATCATAACCCACATACTGTACCTCCAACATACTCAATTGAAATGACAATTAAGAAAATCTTGGATACTTGCCATAATGTACAAATCATGTGTAAAATCATGAGAGGAATAGACTGCATAAACGCAGAGTCTCTTACTAGGAATCAAAAACCAGGGGAATCGAAAACCAGAGGGCATAGGTTTAAGGTCAAGGGGGAAAGATTTTATAGGATTCTGAGAGGTAACTTTTTCACACAAAGGGTGGTGGGTGCATGGAACAAGCCGCCAGAGGAGGTAGTTGAGGCAGGGGCAATCGCAATGTTTAAGAACCAATTAGACAGGTACATGGATAAGACAGGTTTAGAAGGATATGAGCCAAACGCAGGCAGTGGGTCTAGTGTAGATGGAACATGTTGGTCGGAGCGGGCACGGACAATTTTTGAAAATGTACCAGGAATTGCCCCAAATCCAAAACCAGCTTAAGAGAAAAATTAAAACTAAAATGTATTTGTTCCACCATTGGATAACCCAAGGGAGACAGTGCAATGTCATAAAACCACTCATTAATACTATTATCACATGGCACCCTTGAATGGTTTACAGAATACACATGTACCTTGATTCTGCGGTTGGTGCTGGAACAACAGTATTTTCATACTGAATTTGAAGAAAGCAGTCTAAAAATCCTGCTGTTTACTGTGAAGACAGTTGCCATTGAGCTTCCAGAGATTCCTTTGGTGAGGACTGCCTGTTGAAGTGCGACATATGGAAATGGAAAAGTAGCATGAAGGATTGACTTATATATAAAAATCTAAAACACTTTGCAAGAAAAAAATGTTTTGTTACCTCACTAAAGTCAGATCTGATTTGTGCAAGAAATTATTACATTAAAGGAACAAACTAATCACTGGAATGTTCTCGTGCATAACCTCATCTTCAGCAGAGATCACAGGATTATCTTGTTGTTTCCATGGCCATTAAGAGATTTTGTCAGCAGAATGTGTAAGGCAAAACAGACAAGTATGAATGACAAAGAATAAATAATATATTCCAAGTTTAAACAGTATGCCATGTTTCCTATGCACAATATGATTCTTGATTTCCCTACTCTGGGTAAAATACTCTGTACGTTCAGCCTATCTAGTCCCCTCATAATCTTGTACATCTCTATAAGATCACCCCTCATCCTCTTGCACTCCAATGAATAAAAACCTTGCCTGCCCAGCTTCTCCCTATAGCTCAGATCCTCAAGTCCTGGCAACATCCTCATAAATATTCTTTACATTATTTCCAGCTTAACAACATCCTTCCTATAGCAGGATGACCAAAAGTGAACACAATACTTCAAATGCAGCCTCACCAATGCATTGCACAACTGTAACATAACATCCCAACTTCTCTGCTCAATACTTTGATTGATGAAGGCCAGTATACCTGATGCTTTCTTGACTACCCTATCTACCTGTAATACCACTTCCAGGGAACTATAAACCTGCACTCCTAGATCCCTCTGCTCAACAACACTCCCCAGTCGGGCCATTCACTGTGTAGGCCCTGCCCTGGTTTGACTTCCCAAAATGCACCACCTTGCGTTTATCTGCATTCCTCTAACCATTCCTCAGCCCACTTGCCCAACTGATCAATATCCTGCTGTAATTTTTTATAACCATCTAACCCGCTCTCTACGATACTTTCCACTTTAGTGACATCTGCAAAGTTACTAATCATGCCTCCTACATTCTCGTCCAAATCATTGATATATACCACAAACAGCAATGGACCCAGCACCAATCCTCGAGACACATCACTCGTCACAGGCCAATATTCCACCCTCGCCCTCTGCTTCCGTCCATGAGGCCAACTCCATATCCAATCAGCTAGTTGTCCCCAGACTCCACGTGATCTAACCTCCCAGAGCAGCCTATATCATGTCAAATGCATGGCTGGTCCAAATAAAAATGTATACGGCTTTGCCCTCATCAACCATTTTGGCTACTTCTTCAATAAAGTCAATCAGATTCGTAAAGCACGATCTCCCACATACAAAACTATACTGACTATCCCTTATCAGCCCTTCTATCCAAATGCATTACCTCCTTCATATTATCTGCCAGAGTTATCTCCTGCCCTCTTTTTGCTCACCTTAGTTCCTTCTTAAGTATGCCCCCCATTTTCCTAAACTTCCTGGGATACACTTGATCCCAGCTGCCTATTCCTGGCCCATGCCTCCTTTTGTCCAGAGCCTCAATTTTTCACGTCATCCAAGCTTCCTTAATCCCACCTGTGTTACCCTTCTACCAGGACCATGGACTAAATTCTTGTTATCACATATCTAAAAACATCCTACTTACCAGACATTTCTTTGCCCACTAATAACCTACTACAATCAGGAAATATTCCAATTAATCTCATCAGAAATGGAGGAAGAGGTGACACGTCTATTAGTTTATTGAATACAGAGAGTCACTTGATGGAATGTGGCTAGGAATAACAGGCCTGCTGAGCCTGAAAATATTAGCATGGGCCAAATAATGCCAATGGAGTAGATAAGGGAATGAAAAAATAGATCAAGGTGGATCTTGTAAACATTACTATTTATAGCCAAGGATCACTATGGAAGAGCTTCCATCCCCTCCCTCCATCTCCCCTTCCCTCCCCCTCCCCCTCCCCCGTCCTCCCTCACTCCCTCCCTCTCATTCTCACATTCGTTCGCTCTCTTCCTCACCCCCCCCTCTCACACACACACACACACACACACACACGGTGCCAGCATGAAAGATGGCGGTGGCGCCTCTCCGTGTACCTGTGACAGACGAGGTGTGGTTTGCCTGTTTCCGGCTCTGCGGCCCTCCCCCTGCTTGCCCGCCCCCGGCACTGCCCGTTGTCGGCCATATTGGAGTGTGTTTCCCTGGAGCGCGAGCAGCTTGTGGCGGAGCGACGGGCCCGGGCGGGAGTGAAGCCGTATCAGAGCCGGAGTGGGAAGCTGTGTCGGGGGAAGATGAGCTGTGCCGAGGAGAAACGCGTGGCCGGCCGGAGGAAAACGAATAAACGTGGATCCGGCAACAACGGCAGCGCGGTGCCGGGAGAGAGTCGCAGCCCGAGCCCGGCGGAGGGGACGCCGAGTCCGGCGCACGGCGAGCAGCCGGAGCCGGGGACCGAGACAGGCCCGACCTGGGCCAGGGAGCAGGTAAATCCCGGAGTTGCCCACACTGGGATCTACAGGGGAATAGCGGCGAGGGAGCAGCTCCCTGGGCCGCTTTCCGATTTATTTCAGCGTGTGATGGGAGCGCGGAGCCTGGGCGGGCTGTCAGGTGTTGGGGGCAAGCGGGGGGTCTCCGTTGTATTGCCCGTGGTTGGGGTCAAGCCCTGGGTAATCTGCTATCTGTTAGAGAGACCCTTCATTTCTCAGACACCTCAGCGTTTGCATCTGTTCGAGGTTTTACGATTGTTAGTCTTTCGGTTGTTGTTAACAGTTTTCTAAAAAAATAAG
Source organism: Amblyraja radiata (assembly GCF_010909765.2). Lineage (NCBI taxonomy): Eukaryota > Metazoa > Chordata > Chondrichthyes > Rajiformes > Rajidae > Amblyraja > Amblyraja radiata. The sequence continues at coordinate 36,770,287 of NC_045966.1, read as the reverse complement.
TAGAGGATGCAGTGCCAATGACTGGCGCCTGTCCTGCCTCTGACCTCTTGCTCTGCAAAAGTATGAAATGGACTGCATCAGTTTCACCTGGACCCGAGGAGTATTTTCATCTTTTCAGCCTGTGATGGGATGCTGAATCTTTTATCTTAGATGGTATGTGTGTTGATATTTTGTATAAGACGTTAATTGTTAACTAATTCACCCAGTGATCGTTTTTATTACCTTCGCGTTTATGTGGAAAGAGCAGGATCTGTATTTTCTCATATTTCCATGTGTGTTTCCATGCCTTAAGAGGAAGCCTTTTGGCCATCCAGTTTATGCCAGTGTTGGAATAATCCCATCAGTCGCAGTCCTCATTTTCACATCAATCTATTCTCTCTCTAGTACATCAACTTCATCCTGGCTCTCCTATCACAGCTACTCTAAGGATAATTTGTAATAACCAATTAACCTATCGCCATAATCCCTGGAATGTGGGAGGAAATGTGAACACTCTGGAGGAAACGTGTGCTGTCCCAGGAGAATGTACAAACTTTGTACAGAGAGCCCAGGCAGTCATTCAAACCCAGAGAGCTGAGAGGCTGCAGTGCTACCTGTTACATCACTGGGCCATCCATTGGAGTATACTTCAGCAACAAGTTACTGAAAAATATAGTTTAGTGAAAAGGGTTGCTCAATGTTATCAATTTTTCTCATACTTTAGGTACACTTGAGTATGACTCTCATGAGACCGTCTGTTATTTGTGTTGGAAATGCCAAAAAAAATGGAAACCTGAAATTAAAACCAGGAAGCTGAAAATAATGAAGCATTAGTTGGGCGAGATGTAGATTTAATGTTTTGGGCAGTGACCTTTCAATGGAACACAATGCACGTTGTGGGTTTATTTCTAATAGAACTGCGTAGTTTGAGGTCTGCCTAGCATGCTATTTTGGATTAACTGAATCTGATATAGCAGAAAATATGAAACACAGAAACTAGAAATATTCAGGTTGATTAGTACCTGACAATAGAAGGCATTTTCATGTTTTGTAAGTCTGATGTTGGAATTACCAATTTTTAAATATTGTCTTTTTTTAACCAGTAAGCATTTCTGATCTTGGACACTATTGATGTCTGATTTCTGCCCAGTATTTGTTTTGCGTATACTTTTTTAATTTCTTTTTGCGTATACTTGGATGTCGAAGTGTAAAGATAAAAGTATTGTGCGTGTTACCAATTGTCGAATAAACATTTCCGTTGTTGCTTGTTGATAGTTTCAAAGGTTTCAAAGGTCTTTTATAGTTGATAGTATGTAGTACCTCAAGGTATCTTAGTGCGTGTCTCGTAGCTGATCTACAATACCACTGTTTAAAGGACCAATTTCCCCCCAAATTATGCTTTGTGCAGGTGACACGAGCATGTTCATTTATTACTGGATTAATTTTGCTATGTGTACCAAGACACATTGGAAAAGCTTAGCTTTGTGTGTATCCGGGCATATCGTACATGTACAGTAAACCCTTGTTATAATGGATCATTAGGAGGGGGATCTGTAATTGCTGAATGTCCGCTATAATCGAGTAAGGTGTTATTATCGTATGCAGTTAAAATAAAGAACTGTAGTTGATGGTTAATGCACAAACGTACATAAACTGCTGAAGTAACTCAACGGGTCAGGCAGTATAGCAGGAGAATACGGTTAGGTGACATCAGGACCCTTCTGCAGACGGATTCAGTGTGCTGTCACTTTCTGACATTTGATTTTAAAACTAGGCGCCGTAGGCACCAGTTGAAGCATCTCTCTTTGTGGCTCACGTTGAAGCCCCCACTGGATGCATTTTCTTCAGGCTGCTGCCACCGACAGGACTCTCTCGGTCACCGTGGGGCTCCCTCCCCTCACACCAATCTCTTTGTCAGCTCCCAAAATGGCATCTCCTTCTCTTTTGCAGTTGCCGATATCTTCCAAGATGGATTCTGTCTACAGCTCCGGTGGGTGGGGGGGGGGGGGCGAGTGGACAAAGCGAGGGGAGAAGAAGTTGGTATAGGAGCGGTTGAGTGGACAAAGCGAAGGAAGAAGCGCTGATGGCCAGGGGCTACAACATGAGTGGCATCAACAGCTACATCAACCGGACCTTGCGGTGGGTGAAAAAGGGTTCGCTGGTGTACCCTGCGAGCCGGGGGTAGAGTCGGAAGCCGGGAGAGTAAGTGTAGGGGAGATGATGCAAGCGGGGGGTGGCAGAGGCAGGTCCGTCTGTTATATCTGAAACCTATTATAAAGGGCTCTGTTAAAATGTGGGTTTATTATACAGTCATACCATACATGAGAACAACAGGTAGTGCTAAAGAAAAAGGAAACCAAATGCAGAATATCGTGTTACATCTACAGAGAAAGAGCAGATTTTTTAAAAGTGCAAGAGCCACAATGAGTTAGATTGGGGAAATCATGAAATTCATCATTAGCACAGGCGAGATCCACTCAAGTCTAATAACATTGGGGAAGAGGCTGTTCTTGAATCTGGTAGAATGCGATTTTAGGATTTTGTACCATCTGCTTGACTGGAGAGGTGAGAAAAGAGAATAATGACAGTGTTCATGGTCCTTTATTACGTTGTCTGCTTTCCTGAAGCCAACCTAATGGCAGTCAATGATGTGGGCTTGTTTATATGTTGGACTGGGCCGCATCAACAACTTTCTGCAATTTCCTGTGGTCTTGGGCAGAGCAGTTGGCATACAAAGCTGTGATGCATCAGGATAGGATGCTTTTATTGGTGGCTCTGTAGAAATGAATGAGTTATTGGAGACATGGCGAATTTCCTTAGTCAAGGTATGTGTGTTCTTTCTTGGCCATAGCTTCAATGTGTTTGGACCAGGTCAAAATGTTGGTGATATTTTCATCCAGAAACGTGAAACTCTCAATATTCTCCACTTCAGCATCATAGAAGCAAACTGGTTTGTGTACTCCATCCTGCCAAATGGTCATAGAACTATAGGTAGTATACCAAGGGGCTGAGTACGCAATATTGTGGGCACTGGTGTTGAGAATTATTGAGGGTGCTTCATCACCTGTCCTTACAGGAAGTAAGGATAGAGCGGTAGAGCTGCTGCCTCATAGTGTCAGAGACCGGGATTTGATTCTGACTGCGTCTGCTGTCTGTGTGGAGTTTGTGCATTCTCACTGTGACCTTGTGGGTTTCCTCCCGGCGGCCTGGGTTTCTCGCACATTTCAAAGACGTGCAGGTAAATCTGTAAATTACCCAAAGTGTATAGGATGCAAAAATGGGATAACATAGAACTAGTGTACAGGTGATCGATGGTCGTCGTGGACTCGGTGGGCAAATGGGCCTGTTTCCATGCTGTATCTCTAAACTAAACTAAAGTCAAGGATGCAATTGTATCTGAACGGTTGCTGAATCGTGGGAACTTAATGATTTTTTTAAATTATTTGTGTTGAAGGCAGAACTATAATCAAATGAATATGAGTAAAACACACAGTGCTGGGGAACTCAACAGTGGACGGAATGGACAGACAACATTTCGGGTTTTGGGACCTGACCAGAAATGTCACCTGTCCATTGTTTTGACCAAGATTCTGGCATGAATGCAGAAAAGATTTACAAGGATGTTGCCAGGACAAGAGAGCCTTTGTTACAGGAAGAGGTTGAGCAGGCAGGCTTTATTCCTTGGAGGATGAGGAGTGATCTTGTAGAGGTCAACAAGATCATGAAAGGAATAAATAGGGTAAATGCATGAAGTTTTTTTTAATCCAGGAGGGGAATTGAGAACCAGAGGATGGTAGGTTTATGGTGTGGGGGGGGGGGGGGGGGGGGGGCGCGCGCATTTTTTTTTTTTTTTACCCAAAAGGTGGTAGGTAGAGGACTAAGCTGGCAGAAGAGCTTAAGGATAAGGGGGAAATCCTTTAAAACCGAGATGAGAAGAACTTTTTTCACACAGAGTGGTGAACCTCTGGAACTCCCTGCCACAGAGGGTAGTCGAGGCCAGTTCATTGGCTATATTTAAGAGGGAGTTAGATGTGGCCCTTGTGGCTAAGGGGATCAGAGGGTATGGAGAGAAGGCAGGTACGGGATACTGAGTTGGATGATCAGCCATGATCATATTGAATGGCGGTGCAGGCTCGAAGGGCCGAATGGCCTACTCCTGCACCTAATTTCTATGTTTCTATGTTTCTAAGAGGTAGATGAGCCAGGTACTATCACAACATTAAAAAAACCCATTTTGACAGGTACATGGACAGGGTAGGTTTGGAAGGATATGGGCCAAGCACAGGCAGGTGGCACTATTGTAGATGGGACATGTTGGTTGGCTTGGGTAAGTTGCGCCGAAGGAGCTGTTTTCCACATCGTATGACTCTGAAGAGTCTGCGTCTATGTTTTATGACTCTCTGACTGGTCCAATGGTGTCTCCAGCAGTGGATTTCCCAGAAGGAGAATGCACAGATATTCTATCCCTACTTGTATCTGCAGTTCCCATTTGCTTTTGGAAACCATTATCACCATGGTGCCAAAGAAAAACAAGATAGTGTGCCTTAATTTATTAATTGAAATATACAGCATGGAAATGGGCCCTTTGGCCCACCAAGTCCATGTTGACTATCGATCACCCGCTCACACCAGTTCCATGTTTTCCCCCTTACTCATCCACCCCCTGCATGCTTGGGGCAAATTACAGAGGTCAATTCGCCTACAAACCTGCACGTCGTTGGGGAGTGTGAGAAAACTAAAGCGCATGGCGGAAACAGTAAGAACGTGCGAACGGAAGTCTCCAGAAGTAATAGGACAGAAAGTTTAAGAAAGGATAAGAGACTAAGGTCAGGTAAAATCGGGATCAATGTGAGCGAATGCACGTAGTATGCGGAACAAGTTGATTGAGCTTATAGCACAGTTAGAAACTGATAGGTATGACGCTGGGGGCTTTACTGAGACGTGGCTGAGGTAGGATCTGAGCTGGGAGCTGAATATCCAAGGTTACATATCCTATCCAAAAGACCAACACCTGGGCAGAGGGGTGGGGTTGCTCTTCTGGTAAAGAATCAAATTTAGCCGTTAGCAAGGAGTGACGCAGGATCAGAAGATGTAGAATCCTTGTGGGTAGAGCTGACAAACCGCAAGGGTAAAAATACCCTGATGGGAGTTATTCACAGGCCTCTAAACTAACCAGGAAGTAGGGTGCAGATTACATCAAGAGATACAATGGGCATGTAAGAAAGGCAATGTTACGGTGGGGGGTCATGGGGGATTTCAATATGCATGTAGACTGGGAAAATCAGATTGCCAACGAGATGGCTTCTTCGAACAACGTAGTTGAGCCGACCAGGGAAAAGGCAATTCCCGAATTTGGTATTGTGTAAAAAAAATGGATTTGATTAGGGGGCTTAAGGTAAAGGAATAACTTGGAGGTAGTGTACATAATATAAGATTCAACCTGAAATTTGAGAGAGAAAAGATGAAATCGGATATGTCAGTTTACCTGTTGAGCAAACGTGAATACAGAGGCGTGAGGGAGGAGCTGGCTGAAATTGACCGGAAAGAAATGACGGTGGAACAGCAATGGCAGGAATTTCTGGGAACAATTCGGAAGACGCAGGAACTTTTCATTCCGAAGAGGATGAAAGATTCTAATGGGAGAATAAGGTGACTGTGGCTGACAAAGGTAGTCTAAGACTATAAAATGAAAAGATTAGTGGGAAGCTGGAAGATTGGGAAGCTTTTTTAAAAAAAAACAAAATAAACAGAAAGTATCTAAAAAGGCAATACAGGGAGAAAAGATGAAATCCGAAAGTTTGCTAGCCAATAATATAAAAGAGGATAGCAAAAGTTTCTTCAGATATATAAAAAGTAAGAAAGAGGCAAGAGTGGATGTTGGACAGCTGGAAAATGATGCTGGAGAAGTGGTAATGGGGAGTAAAGAAATGGCATCAGAGGGAAGATACCAGCATGTATAGCAGAATGGCTGGATGGCAGAAGGCAGCGTGGCAACAAAGGGGGCTTTTTCTGATTGGCTGCTAGTGACTAGTGGTGTTCCGCACGGGTCGGTGCTGGGGCCGCTACTCTTTATGGTGTAATAAAAGCGCATTTGGAAAGCAGTGACAAAATTGGTCAAAATCAGCATGGATTTAGGATGGGGAAATCTTGCTTGACTAATCATCTGGGATTTTTTGAGGAGGTAACGAGTAGAATGAGTAAGGGAGAGCCAGTGGATGTAGTGTATCTGGACTTTCAAAAAGCCTTTGACAAGGACTCACAAGCGATTAGTGTGCAAAATTAGAGCACATGGTATTGGGTTTACGGTATTGACAAGGATAGAGAACTGGTTGGCAGACAGTAAACAAAGAGTAGGAATTAACGGTAGACACAAAAAGCTTGAGCAACTCAGCGGGACAGGCAGCATCTCTGGAGAGAAGGAACGACTGACGTTTCGGGTCGAGGCCCTTCTTCAGACTTCTTGCCTGGGATCGACGCTCCAAACGCGGCCTGCGGATTTTCACCATCGAGATGTTGGGAAGCTCCAAAGTCGCAGGAGGTTTGACCAGCCCCGACACGGGGTCCGATAGCACGGCACGGGGGAGCTGAGGCGCCCCCGATGCGAGAGCTTGACGCTTGTTAAAAGTTTGTTATAATGTACTTCGGTTTGTTTTATGTGGGGGGAGGGGATCAGGGGGAACTTTTTTTTCTAGTTCCTACCTTGCTGGAGACCTGATCAATTTTCGGATCACATTCTCCAGGCTCTGCGGCCCACCATCGCTAGAGCTGGAGGCATCCTCGGACTGTCGTGAGCCCCACCGCGGGGTGCGGACTTAACATCGGAGCGGATCGCTTGCCTGGGATCGCTCTCACCGCGGTCTGCGGACTTTACCATCAAGCACTCGCAGTCTCTAGAGAGGCTAGTCGGGAAGCTCCAACGCCGCAGAAGGTTCGACCACCACCGACGCGAGGTCCGATAGCCCGTTGCGGGGGAGCTGACAACCCCCGATGCAGGAGCTGAACGCCTCGACGCGGAGGGCCCGAACGCTGCCGGCTACGGGAGTCAAGACTGTCCTGTCAACGGAGGGCTCGAGGCCCCCGACCGAGGAAGAACAAAAGGAAGGACTTGAGCTTTATTTCGCCTTCCATCACAGTGAGGAATGTGTGGGAGTCACTGTGGTGGATGTTCATGTTAAAATGTGTTTTTGAGTCTTACTTTTAATTGTATGACTGACCTGGCCAGTGAAATTCCTCGTATGTTGCAAAACATACTTGGCGAATAAAATATGATTCTGATACAGTGTAGCAAAGTGTGGAGTCATTCATTTTGTTACTAGGAGTCAAGGTGTAGACTATTTTCTAAATGGGGAGAGGATTCCAGTTATTTACAATATATTAACTATTTAGACAAAGGAATTAAATGTAACACCTCCAAGTTTGTAGATGACACAAAGCTGGATAATTGTGTGAGCTGCGAGGAGGATGCTATGAGGCTGCTGGGTGACTTGGATATGTTGGGTGAGTGGGCAGATGCAAAGGGACTTGGGAGTGCTGGTGCAGGATTCCCAAAAGATTAATTTTCAAATCGAATCGGTAGTAAGGAAGGTGAATGCAATGCTAACATTTATTTTGAGAGGGCTAGAATACAAAAACGGGTGTAATGCTGAGGCTTTATAAGTTTCTGGTAAGAGTATCGTGAACAGTTTTGGGCCCCATGTCTGAGGAAGGATGTGCTGGCATTCGATAGGGTCCAGAGGAGGTTTACAAGAATACTTACCGAATTGTGAAATGCCTGGATAAAGTGAATGTGGAGCGGATGTTTACTAATGTGGGAGAGCCTACGACCAGAAGCCATAGCCTCAGAATAAAAGGACGTACCTTTAGAAAGATGAGGAAGAATTTCTTTAGTCAGATGGTGGTGGATCTGTGGAATTCACTCCCTCAGGGTTCGGGCCCAGCACCGAACCCTGAGGCACACCACTAGTCACAGACCTCCAATACAATAAACAACTTCCACTATCACCCTCCACTTCCATGAAGCCAATTTTCTATTCAATTGGCTTAACTTGTTCGTCAACTCCTATACCTCAGCTAAGCTAGTACCATTTGCATGCATTTGGCACATATCCTGCTAATTTTTTTTCTGTCCATGTTCCTCTCTAAATGTTGTTTCATATACATTAATTTAACTCTCCCAGACCCCATGCCATCTAACAGTTCAGAGCAGCCTACTATGTGGAATCTTATCAAAGACCTGAATCTTATCAAAAGAGTCTGAAGAAGGGTTTCGACCCGAAACGTCACCCATTCCTTCTCTCCAGAGATGCTGTCTGTCCCGCTGAGTTACTCCAGCATTTTGTGTCTATCTTATCAAAGATCTCTCTGAAGTCCATCCACTTTGAGCGTCTGCGGTTGTGCTCTCATCAGTCTTCTTAGTTACTTCTTCAAAAAACGTAATCAAATTCGTGAAACACGTCCCCTGTCTTTCCATATGCATGTATATCATATCCTTCAAAATCCTCCCCAGTAAATTTCCTACCACAGATGTTATGCTTATGGGCCTTTAGTTCCCAGAATTTTCTTTGCAGCCCTTCTTAAATAGAGGCACAACAGCAGCCACTCAACAGAATTCTGGTATCTCAGCTGCGTCCAACAATGATTCATATAACTCAGATAGGACTCCCACAATTTCCTCTGGGGCCTCCCGCGGTGTCCTTGGATATCTGATCAGGCCCAGGAGAGTTATCTACTTTCAAATGTCTTGGGGCGCCCCGTGCCTTCTCGACTTTGTGGTTTACTCTCGGGATGGCTGATCTGATGTCTGGGACGGTGTTCTGTAAGTGCACCTGAGGCTGTTAGGAGGATGACATCAAAACAAGCATAGAATGCATTGAACTCATTGGGGAGAAATGAGTTGTTGCCAGAGATAATGCCCGTCATCATGTTGTAGTTCGACAGGTTTCTGTGTGGTTGGTCTGGAACTAAAGCTTGGTTCAGAATTGTCACTTTCTATCCCTGATGGTTTGACAAAGGATGTACATGGATTTCTTGTACAGGTCAGGACCGTCTGACTTGAACACCACAGACTTGGACTTCACCAGATAGTGGATGTCATGATTCAACCTTGGTTTATGGTTGGAGAACACACAGACTATGGCATTCAGTCCTCTACATGCTTGCTAATGAAGTCTATGATGGTAGTGGCATACTCACTTGGGTTGGCCACAGGTGCCTTGATTACTGATCAGTCCACTGGCTTAAAGCAATCATGTAGGAACTTATCTACTTCCTTAGACCAGTTTGACCTTCTGATCCTCACATGTCTGTTTTCTGCTCATAAGCACGGAGTAGGAACATAGCCCAGCGGTCAGATTTTCAACATCGCGGGCGTGGGTTGGAGCAGTAGACATTCATGATGATTATGTATCAGTGGTCAAGGGTGTTTGTGTTTCAGGTGAGAAAGGAGACATGTTAGCAATATTCTGCCAGCATTCTTGAGGTTGGCCTGGTTAAAGTCCCTGGCTATAATGTGTAAAGGGCCTGTCCCACTTAGGTGTCCTTGGCACGCAAATTACGCAACCTCGTGGTCGCATTGAGGCGCACGGGCATCGTATGGCTGCGAGGGGCTGGTCCCACTTAGAAGCACGGAGGGGTATGTAGTTGTGCGCGAGGCTCCGAAATTTCTGTAGTGAACAAAATCTTCGTGCGCCAACGGCCTGTCGCGGAACTGATGGCCAAAGAGGGACAGGCCCAAGACCCTGGCGCGATGCAACGTCTCACCTTCAACAGCAGCAGAAGCAGGCAAACGATCGCCGAACTCGGCCTGGGGCTCGCGGCCGTTGTGGTCCGGATCCGCCCCCACTTCTACTCCCAGAGCGGGACCAAGAAAATTGAAGGTAGACACAAAATGCAGGAGTAACTCAGCGGGACCGGCAGCATCTCTGGAGAGAAGGAATGGGTGACGTTTTGAGTCAAGACCCTTCTTTTCAGACTGAAGAAGAGTCTCGACACGAAATGTCACCCATTGCTTCTCTCCAGAGATGCTGCCGGTCCCGCTGAGTTACTCCAGCTTTGTGTCCATCTTCAAATGACATCACGCGCTCCAGACGGCTGTGCATATGCATGGAATCGCGCCCGACCTTCGCAGGACCATCTCGGCTCAACGCGACCACGAGGTCGCGTAATTTGCGTGCCAAGGACTCGTAAGTGGAACAGGCCCTTAAGACTTTGGGTATTTTATTTCAAGGCTATTGGTGTCAGTGCATAGTTCATCCAGTGTAAGCTTCACATCAGTATCCAAGTAAAATCTGTCCATTTGGCCTCCCGTGCAGCATTTCTGCTCGTGCATAACAGCATATGTTGTTTTTATTTATTTAATTGAAAAGTGATTATTTGTGTCTGCAGTTTGGCTCTCTTGAATTGCCATCTATTGCACAGTGGACTTTATACCGGATTGGCTTTGTCTTTTACCTCTCTATTCATTTGGCTGTTTCCTGTTCTTGTCGCCTTCAAACATTTCTAATGTTTATATTTTTGACATTTTGGGAGTCCCTACTTCGTCTCCAGCTTCTAATGTTTTTATTCTGTTCCAATGCTTCAGTCTGTTTGGATTCTTTGTCCTATCCATCTTTTACTGCCTGTGACCTTGTCCTCGAAGCTGTGCCTCACTGCTAATTACTACGATCAAGTTGAAAACTAGAAAGCTGGTGACTGCAAACATTTACAAAATACTTCCATATTTTGTCCATTGAATCTATGCTAGTCCTTGGGACAATACAATTATATTTTCTTGTAGCTTACTGTCCTCTTATGGAAAGCCTCGTCTTGGGAGCAGTTGTGGCAGAGAATGGAATTGAGAGTAGAGGATAGCTTCTTTGCAAGAGGCAGAGTGGGAGGAAGTGCAGTGAAGATACAATAAATTGGAGTTGGTAGATTTTAGTAGATGTCGGTCGATAGTCTGACCCCTGTAGAAATATCAAGAAAGGGGTGAGAGGTGTCGGAGATAGTCCAGGTGAATTTGAGGGCAGGGTAGAAGCTTCTTGCAGTTCCTGCAGCTTCATTTATTTGTTGTTTACCTGGTAGTTAGCACTGCAATTATTCAGTGACTGATATTTGCAGGTAGTGACATTGCTGAATTCTGCTCTGTAATTGGTAGAATAATTGATGAATGTGAGGAACTCTGGATCTTAAGTTTGTAACAGACAGTAAGTTTCAATGTATGATGTCCTGGATATATAATAGTTTTAAACGAGGCACATCATGAAAATTGCTAGCGTGTTTGTGACCTTGTTATCCAAATGTTTTCCTTGCCATCGTTGTAGAGAGGAAACGTAGCAACTACATCTGCACTTCGCAAAGTGCCACAAACAATGAACTAACAACCAGGTTGTCTGTTTATTATACTTTTGGTTGTGGGGCTGCTATTTTCCAGAAGACCATGGAGATCTCGCCTACTCTTTAAAATTATAGCAATGAATGTTTGGTTTTCTTGGTACAGGTGCACAACCTTTTATCCGAAAGCCTTGGGACCAGACACTTTTCGTAATTCGGAATTTGTTGGCCTTCGGAATGGAAATTTTTTAGCGTAGATTGTCGCGAGTTTGCGCCTTGATCCCGGCAGTTCCTCGATCGCGAGTTTGAGTCTTCAATGTAGTTTTTTCTTGCAGAATAAATGTCTGTATGAAATGCAGTGTGTTGAATGAATTCCTGAATTTGTAAATGTGACCGCAGCATTGAATCACCTCTCGCACTCATGTCACCCTAGCGGGGCTACATGCCCTTAGGCGGTCAAAGGCGACATTTTCACACTCTTATATCCATGTGCAGCAGAGGCGACGTGCCATGTTTGGCGCCAAACGTGAGCTTTGGTGTGCAGACGACATCCTGGAAAAAATGTCCGGTTTCTTCCAGGTAGGCGATATACCCTCCCGGGCAATATACCCTCCACTTCTCTTTTATGAAGGGGATTTAGTTCCCCTTTCTTCCAGGACCGACCGGAGGTTCCGCTGTCACCTCTGCGGGCCGCCCTCGGTGAACGTCCTGTCTCCCTGTCCCTGGGATAGTAGGGGGCGATCAAACAGCACAATACCCCCCTCCCCCTCCAACTCCAGAGGAATCCGCTCCCCGATGGACCGCTACGGCGACAAGTGGCAGTTCGCCCACAGCCCGAGCTGGGCGACCCCAAGAACAAGACGTACCTTGCACACCATCAGCTTCTGACCATACGGGGAGCGTGTTCCTCTGGAGTTGGAGCAGGGCTGGGCTGGAGTTGCTGATCTGGGATCTCCGTGCTTGCAGTGGGCCTGGGGGTCGGTGTCCCGATGAGGGGGCACAGCTCGGGCTGTGGGCGAACTGCCACTTGTCGCCGTAGCGGCCCATCGGGGAGTGGTTTCTGGTGGTCCTGACGTCTCTGGCCAGTTTGCAGTTTTCCTCTGGAGTTGGAACGGGGCTGGGCTGCTGCTGGCTGTGGGTCTCTGGGATCTCCGTGCTTGCAGTGGGCCTGGGGGTCGGTGTCCCGTTGGTCCTGACGTCTCCAGTGACTGGCATCGCCGACGTGAAGACAGTGCAAAGTCCCCGCGCCGGTGCAATGGGCGGGGAGCTGGAGAGGGGAGGGAAGGGGTCACACACATGGCCGGGAAGCAGAGGGGTGTAGGTGGGGTGAATTTGAAGGGAGCGACAATCTGCTGCTGCCTGCCCGCTGAGTTAAAAAGTTCCCATGCAAGACTCACGATACACTGTGTATCGTGAGTCTACCGTGGGAACTTTTTAACTCAGCGGGCAGGCAGCAGCATATTGTCAATTATTAACCCTCCCGCGCAATATACCCTCACCTTCTCTTTTATGAATGGGGATTTAGTTCCCCTTTCTTCGAGGACCGACCGGAGGTTCCGCTGTCACCTCTGCGGGCCACCCTCGGTGAACGTTTTCAAGGACCGAAAAAATGTCCGCTATTCGGAGGTTTTCGTTATTTGGATCTTCGGATAAAAGGTTGTGCACCTGTACTTCTATTTCTCTACTTCAGAACTTGGTACTTCTGTTATTCCACTTCTGGAATATTAGAGTATATATCCCGTGTTCATCCCCTATGTTGCCTTTACGCAGTTAAACATATCAAGGTTCTTGCAGAATAATGTGATTTGAGGCCAATTTATATAAAGACATTTTAGGATGGACTACCAAAAGGTTTATCATAAAGATAGGGGGTTGTTGAGCTTCAAGGACTTCATTCTAGAAATTGGGTCGCTAATGGTAGTTGCAGATGAAATTTGGGGATGAAATCTAAGTATTATACAAATATTTCAGTGGCAACTGTAATTAATGTGACTTTGGATATAGAGTTATTTGGATGCACTTGTGTTCATGGCAGTTGGAAAGTGTAGGATGGATAGAGACTATCAGAACATTTTTAAGATAAAGATACATTTCAACCACAGAGGTAGGGATAGGGTCAGTTTTGTATCCGGACAAAATTACAAGAGTTCAGTTGAAATCCCCCGAGCTACCACAGGTGGCATTGCGAGCGGCGAGCGCAATTTTGTGTCGTGTCCCTCATTCGCAAAAGAGTTCCAGTATTTCCTGGCAATGAAGACGCTATTTTTTTTACCCCAAAATAAGGCACGAAAATGTACCTGTGTCTTGGAGGCCGAAGGTTACGTTGTTAGCCAAGAAAGATAGACTTGGCTATCCCTCAGTACAGCAACATTAAGAATGATGTTGCTGTACTGAGGGATAGCCAAGTCTATGTACTGAGGGATAGCCAAGTCTATCCCTCATTGCTGGCAGCTGATAAGTGGGAAGCAGCTGTAAAAGGACAGCCTCTCCCCCTCTTCCCCCTGTCTCTCTCCCTCTCCGTCTCTCTGTCCCGGGGCAGGTGACCTGGGTGCTGCAGCCAGTCCCGGGGCAGGCGACCTGGGAACTGAAGCCAGTCCCGGGGACGCGAGGGATCTGGGAACGGCAGCCAACCCCGGGGCACGCAGGCAATGTTGCTGATCCCTGGACTAAACCATGCCCTTGATCCTGTCCCGACATCCTTTTCTCAAAATTTAGCGACTTAAATAGGGGGTGCGACTTTATCGCAGGTGCGTCTTCATTGCCGGGAAATACGGTATTTGTTTTCATCTAAACTTTGAAATCCCTCCTTGGCCTTGATCAATTAAATCTCTGCTGGCTGAATGGTTTTTGTGTTTCTGCCTGGCTCTCCACGCATTACCCCACAACCCTTCCTCCCTTCAATTTTCCTCTTACCCTCTAGAAATCTGAACTTCCTGTCAAGCCTTCTCCAATTTACACGGTACCTTTAAAAGGTTGCTTCCCAAAGCCTCTCTTCAACTATACATTCAAAATTATCTCCTAAGTGTTTCGCAAAGGCAATACAGAAAATGCACATTTTAACAGACCCCCTGATAATGGATTTTGGATATACGATACGATAAAACTTTTTTTCATCCCCGGAGGAAAATTGGTCTGCCGACAATCACAACACACAAGGTACACTAAATTTTGAAATTAAAAGTGAAAACAAAAAGAAAAAGACAAGCGATTGTTGGCTGGCTGCCATGTGCACAGCGCCTTCACTGGAACAAATGAACAAACAAACACAGAATTATCCCTTGGGCAGAGGATACTAAACTAGAGTGCCCCCCTCCCCCACACCGGGGCCCCCCTTTTTTCTCCCACCGTCCCTCACAGCGGTCACCCCCCACAGGTCATTCTATTCACATTGAGTTTACATTTAAATATATGGCTCTCCATGGTGCTTTAGAGACACGGAAGGGGTGTCATTCGCATGCCGGGAGTATTGTCGTTTCATTATCATATGACCTCTGTTGGTCTTCTAACATGTGAGATTTTCTGACGAGTGATCACCGCGATATTTTTTAATCCCATTCATTTTTTAATCGCATTCTTTCTCCACTTCCTGAGTTTGAAGCTTTCGGCCTACCTAATATAACTGACTCTTTTTCAAACTTTTTGTTAATTTTTAAGTGTGATTCATTACACAGGTACTATAGTGTGCAATAGGACACAAAGTACTGGAGTAACTCAGCTGGTGAAGCAGCAGAGACATCAAGTACTGACCAGAAACGTCACCAATCCATGTTCTCCCGAGATTGCTTGACCCGCTGAGTTACTCCAGCACTTTGCGTCCTTTTGTATGAACCAGCATCTGCAGTGCCTTGTTTCTACTATACTGTGCACTTATCTTCAATCCATTTTGTGACACATTAGTAAAATGACAGGAGCATGTTGATGTCAATAAATTATTTTTGGTTTTAAACATTTGTTGAGTCCATGAAACCAGCAAAACGATTTACCGTATTTCCCGGCAATGAAGACGATATTTTTTACTCAAACATAAGGCATGAAAATTTACCTGCGTCTTGGAGGCCAAAGGTTAGGTTGTTAGCCAAGAAAGATAAACTTGGCTAACTGAGAGATAGCCAAGTCTATCCCTGCGGTTGCGAAAGGACAGTGCCGTGGAGGGGGGGGGGGGTGGTGAGTTCCTTTCACAGCTTGTGGGGAATCTGGCCAGGGGTAAAGTTGCGGGGAGGGCAATAGCATTGAGAAGGGGGTCGGGGATCATGCCAACAACTCACTCACCACTGCCGCGGCGCTCTGAGCACGGAGCCACCGCATTGTGGCCGGGGAGGGAAGTAGCTCGGGTGGCTGCGAGCGCCCGCCAGGACCGGACAGCAGGACCGGCCGGCACCTCAGCGCCTTCTGCCAACCCGCCCGCCAGCCACGGTGTCCTTCGGGACAGGCCCAACCGGTGGAGGTGGTGGTTGGCGGGTAGCTACTGGGCGGAAGTCTGGCTGCTCTCTGTCTCTCTGCCTCTCTGCCTCCCACTTTCCCACTTTCCCGCTTTTCCGGGGCAGGCGACCTGGGCGCTGCAGCCAGTCCCGGGTTCGCCTGCGACATGGGTGCTACAGCCAGTCCTGGGGTAGGCGACTTGGGAACTGCAGCTAGTCCCGGGGACACGACGTATCTGGGAACTGCAGCCAGTCCTGGGGCACGCAGGCGATGTTGCCTCAGAGGACGGTGGAGGCAGGTTCTCTGGATGCTTTTCAAGAGAGAGGTAGATAGGGCACTTAAAAATAGCGGAGTCAGGGGATATGGGGAGTTGGGCCTAAGGCAGGAACGGGGTACTGATTGGGGATGATCAGCCATGATCACATTGAATGGCGGTGCTGGCTCGAAGGGCCGAATGGCCTACTCCTGCACCTATTGTCTGTTGTCTATTGTCTATTGACCCCTGGACTAAACCAAACTCTTGATCCTGTCCCGCCATCCTTTTCTCAAAATGTTGCGACTTAAATTGCTGGTCTGGGCAGTGGGCAGGTGCTATAGACCTGCGTGGGAAGGTAGACGCTCCCACCCCCATGTGTCTCGGGCAGATGGGGTTCGTCATCCTGGGAAGGCAGTCCATCTAGGAGAGGGAAAACTCTTTAAAACCTCCACTGCCTTGTGGCCATATCCAGTCATGGAATAGGCTCCTGGAGTAAACCTCAAGAAAATCCAGAGTCGGAGCCCCTAAGGCAGTTCGTCTTTGTCCACAACCTCGCTCTGGCAGCTCTTGCGACGGCGCTGGTGCCAAACTGTAACAGCCCTGCTATTCCTTTGGATCGATCAGCGACGTGGACGTGGACGTGGACGTGCTGCAAGGGGAAAAGCCTGTCCTCCATATGACATCGCCCAGGCTTGCATCTGCCCACACATCACCTGAAAACTAGGATGCATCACCCATGGTCAGTCATGACCGAAGGGGGCCGACTACTAAATTGGGGGTGCGTCTTCATTGCCGGGAAATACGGTAGTTAAAAGCAAAATATTACAACTGTTGGAAATTGAGGGAAAAGCAGAACAGCTAGATATACTTGTCAACTTTGGAAAGAAAAGCTAAGTTAATGTTCATGGTCAGTGAATTTAATGTGATCTCGGCGCAGCGGTAGAGTTGCTGCCTTACAGAAAATACAGCGCCGGAGACCCGGGTTCGATCCTGACTACAGGTGCTGTCTGTACGGAGTTTGTACGTTCTCCCCGTGATCTGCGTGGGTTTTCTCCGAGAGCTTCGGTTTCCTCCCACACTCCAAAGACGTCCAGGTTTGTAGGTTAATTGGCTTGGTAAATGTAAAAAAATTGTCCCTCGTGGGTGTAGAATAGTATTAATGTGCGGGAATCACTGGTCGGTGCGGACCCGGTGGGCCGAAAGGGCCTGTTTCCGCGCTGTATCTCTAAACTCTAAACTAAACTTTAAAAAAAAAGCTTTCAGTAATCCAATTACTTTAGCTATTTTCTTTATTGAAATTATTTCTTGGTATTGCGACTGTATCATGGTTCTTTATGGTAAGAAAGGTCTAATGTAACTACCTCTTTGTGTGGATTGAGTATTTAGTTTTAAAAGAATTAACTGAAATAAAGAATTAATTGCCAGATATTTGCCTCTTTAATTTATGGCAAAAGGTCAGGTTGCCTGTTGTTAACAAATTCACGTTGTTTGGCTGAATGGCCGTTGTATGTCTAAATAGAGACTGCATTGGTGTGTATTGATTTATGAGAATCTTTAAAATATAATTAATGTTATGCATTAAAGTAAATAATTTTGCTTGAGTTTTGAAATGCTGCCATAATCGCTTCACTGAAACAGTTTCTGGTACTGAGTTACAGTCTATACAGAGTTGTCACATGCCAATATCATTGTAAACGTATCTGTTTCAGGTTGGGTATGTTTATGTGAACTCTATTTCAATATCTATGGATTGAACCAGTGACACCCAAGTATGATTCTGTTTCAAATAAAACCACACTGGTACAGCTTTAATAGAGCTGTAACCACACAGCTTCAGCAACATGATTCAATCCTGATCTCGGTGCTGGCTGTGTGGAGTTTATAAGTTCTCCCTTCGACCACGTTAGTTTTCTTCAGGTTTCCACTTTCTTCCCAATGATGTGTGGAGGAGAGTTGAATGTGAGGGGGATTGATGGAAACGTGGGGAGATTAAAAATGAGTTTGATTTAAATAGGATCTTGATGGTCAGTGACTCTAAATGTAACAAAAAGCGGGACATTCTAATCAGGTTAGCCAGCATCTGTGGCGAGAGGAAAGGACATTGTAAATGTTTTGTAGAAATGACCACAAATTAGATTTCTACATGCTTTTGTATTTTGATTTTCTATGTATACTTGCCTGTATATTTTACTGTTCTAAGAAGTCCATGCCCAGTTTTCACACCACAACAGAGTGTAGCTTTTGTAGCATTTTCCCCAGCTGCCTTACGTCCCTTTGGCGTTTTAATCACTGATTTATGTGGTAGAATGACTAAACACCAGCTGGTTACCGTAGCAGCTGGACTGGCAGGCTCCACTCGTTTTGTTAATTCAGACTTTAATTTTTAAAAATTGCTACAAAATTGGATGTATATTGGGCCTTTAAGGTTTTTATTGATTGGAACTTGAATTCCAGCTTCTGATTTTCAACAGGGCTGCGGTGCAGACATTTCTGATTGTCTGCTCAATTCATATTTATAGCAGCTGGGTTTTCTTTTGCTTGAGTTGGCACAGAGATCTTGAATAGCTGTTCTTTGGAAAAAGTTTTAATTAAAATTATGAAGTTTAAGCGTACTGCTCTGAAATTTTCATCAAATTTTGGTGTTAATTTGAGAATGCAGATTAATGTGGCTAAATGGCACCTAAATGGCATCCCCGTTTAATGTGGCTAAATGGCACCTCTGTCAATAGAAAACCTCCTTGGTATGGGTACAGGCATGTCAAATTAGAAGTTTGTGTATACTCTGGAGTGGTACTTGAGCCCAGACATTTATGATTTAGAGGTGAACATGTCTTGGTTGACAATTAATTTTGAGTGTTAAAGTAATCCCATCCAATCAGGCTGTTAGTGACATAGAAATAAATAAGATAAGACCACTTTGTGTTATTAGTTCTCTAACTATGCAACTACAGCAAAGTCTAGGCATTCAAAATATTTCACCAGTGAGGCTATCCACGACATTCAATTTTTAAATAACTAATAACAGATTACTACAACATACCAGCAAGATTTATACATTGTAGTGCAACTATGCATCTGCTTCTCATTTGACTTCATATTGTACTATTCTCACATGGTGGAGTACCAATAACTTTACTGTTACCTTCAAAAATATTGTAGATTGTGACAAATTTACATTTATGATACCATCAAGAAATATTTCATGAGGTTGTTGTGCATAAATTTGCGATTGAAGTCCAAAATAGTGAAAAAAGATATATAATTTGATAATCCGTTATTTTGCAAAGTTTGGGCTAAATGGTTCTTGAGGAATAGCAATCCTAAGAACATGAGTAAGCTACCTTATCTTGAGCCTGTCTTAATATCCAGCACCTAATATTCTGCCTGGGTAGTTTACAACCCAACAGCATGAACATTGAATTCTCCAATTTCAAATAATATTCCCTTGCTCTGCCCGTCCTGGTTCACACCCATCTCTCAATAGACAGTAGGTGCAGGAGTAGGCCATTTGGCCCTTCGAGCCTGCGGCGCCATTCAATGTGATCATGGCTGATCATCCCCAATCAGTACTCCATTCCTGCCTTCTCCCCATATTCCCTGACTCTGCTATCTCACACCATCTCCCAACACCCCACTCATCCTGTTCCTTTCTCCACCCTCACATGCTCCTATTTCATCCACAGGTCCCACGTTTCTTTTCCACTCTTTAGCCTGCCCCCTTCCACCTCTAGCCATTCTTCTGGCTTTACATTTCACTTCTCCCTCTTTCCTAGTCTGACACTCTTTGTCTCCTTATCACCTCTAGCCTTTGTTGCTAATTCCTCTAATTTGCCAATCACCCCTCCCGCGCCCCTAAATCTGTACCCGTCTATCACCTTTTGCCCAATCCCAACTCTTTTCCAGCTTTTTCCCTCGGTGTGAAGAAGAGCCCTGATCCAAAATATTGTTTCCTTCTTCCTCCACAGATGCTGCCAGAGCTGCTGAGTTCCTCCAACAATCTTTTTGCTCAAGATTCCAGCATCTGCCGTTTTTTGTGTCTGCCTAATTTACTTTATCAGGCTTGATTTACAATTCAAGTTTGTTTTTTAATTTTAGTTTAATTTCCTGGGTATATTTAGCAAGTAAACATTTAGTCAATGAACCCGACATCCATGTTGAGTACTTTATACTATTAGGGTTTTACTTCTTTTATCTTTTATACTTGCCAAGATCAAGTATTTTTGGCCATTTGAGAGCTGCTTCCTGCAGCAGATGAGTCAACCTTTCATCTCTGGAGCATGATTACTGTATGAACATCTCTCTCCTGCCTCTTGCCGGCCTTGCTCATGTCAGCCGCTTCCCGCAATCCGTAAATTCCGCCGGGAGCAGGACATGGTCTTACTTGCTGCGCTGGGTGACACTGCGTGGCATTCACTGCCCGGTCCGTGTCTTTCAATGTAAATTCGCATGGGGACAGGCTTTGGAGGTGTGTGGCGGGTGTCGGTCAAGTGAGAATAACAGAGAGAATAAGAATACCGCTCCTTGTCAATAGACGTGTACAAATGCAGTTGGTATTAGTTTTGAAATTCTCGTTATCCCAATATTTGACCTGGCTTGGAGACCGGACATTGAGGGGACCAGCTCAAGAACAAAGATCATGGAGCAGAGTGGGTCAGCGGGTGATGGATAACAGGACAGCGGGCGGTGGAGCTTACTCCTGTGTCAACACGAGTAACCTCAATTGGTCCCTTTACTAGTATTGTCATTCAATAAGATCACAACTGATTCAACTTGTCCCGGTGTGCTCACCTTTTTCCCACCATCTCTCCATCTGCCATCACCCTCCAACCCACACCCATTCAGTCATTCAGAATGGAGGAGATCTGGAAGCCTTGGGCAAATTGAATTGTTACTTTCTTTATTTTTTTTTGAGCGTGTGAAATTCTATGATCAGCGTGAGAGCATGAGAATTGCGATAAAAGCGTGAGTTGTTAATTCAAAATTTAGCGACTCAAAATGGGGTGCGTCTTCATTGCCGGGAAATATGATAAATTGAATTAAATAACAGCAACAAAACTAGTTCAACATTTACTTGAGAGTCATACACCATGAAAATAGGCCCTTTGGCTCAACCTGCCACGCTGACCAAGGTGTCCCATTACGCTAGTCCAACAAGCCTGCGTTTGGCCCACACCCTTTTAAACCTTTCCGATTCATGTACCTGTACTTATTTCAATGATAAATTCCTCGCTTGCTTTTAAAACATGTGACTGCAACCTCTTACTTTTTTTTCTTATTTCTGCTTGTAGTTGTACTGTTCTAGCATTTATAGTTCAGTCCAACACAGCGCAGAAGAACGGGTTTCTTACTGCAGAATGAATTAATAAACAAATTCTACTTTGTTGATATAAATTGCTGGTACATCATTTCATTTCTGGTATTTTTTCGTTTGTTTCAGGCTGAGGAGCTTAAACTCCAATTATAATGATCTATATTTCGCATGCCACTTGCAATGTTGTATTTTTTCCATTTTAGTGAGGCATCATGGAAACGGGCCCTTCGGCCCATCAAGGCCATGCCATCCAACAATCACCCGTACACTTGTTCTATGTCATCCCACTTTCACGTCCTACACACTAAGGACAATTTAAAGAAGCCTGTTAACTTACAAAGTTGCATGTCTTTGGAATGTGAGAGGAAACCAGAGCACCCGGAGAAAAATCACACGGTCAATACTAGTCCTCAGTCCACTAATCCTCATCACAGATGCTCCACAGGAATGTTTTCAGCCCCCTTTACTTCTTGTACACCCATGACTGTGCAGCCATGTACAAATTCAATTCAATTTACAAATTGGTAGACAACACCACATTATCGGCCGGATATCAAATAATGCTGGGGCTTGGACATCGGGAGAGACATGGAGAACAGGGGAGAGAAAAGACTTTGCCTTCCATCACAGTGGGTTCACTATGATGGATGTTTGTGTGAACTAAATTGTGTGTATGTCTATGAATTGTCTTTGTTTGTATGGCTGTGGAAACAGAATTTCGTTTGAGCCTCACTGAGGCTCAAATGACAATAAATTGTATCTATTGTATCTATCTATGTATCTATCTATGAGGGAGTACTGGAAGGAGATTGAGATCCTCATAACCTGGTGTTGAGACAACAGCCTTTCTCTCAATGTCAGCAAGACAAAGAAAATAGTGATCGACTTCAGGAAGCGAAGTGGTGCACATACCCCGGTTTGTATTGCCTGAAGAAGGGTCTCAACCCGAAACGTCACTCATTCCTTCTCTCCAGAGATGCTGCCTGTCTCGCTGAGTTACTCCAGCATTTTGTGTCTATCCCCGGTTTGCATTGACGGCGCTCAGAAGTAGAGATGGTTGAAAGATTCAAATTCCTAGGAGTAGTTATCAATAACAACTAATCCTGAACCACTCATGTTGAAGCAATGGCCAAGAAAGCACACTAACGCCTCTGCTTCCATAGAAGGGCTTAGGCAGTTCGGCATGTCCCTAACAACTCTCACTAACTTCTACAGATGCACCATATAAAGCATTTAATCTGGATCCATTGCAGCATGATTTGGGAACAGCTCCATCCAAGACCACAAGAAATTGCGGAGAATTGTGGATGCAGCCCAAATCATCACACATTGTCTATCTGCTGACTGGTTAGCGCGCAACAAAACCGTTTCACTGTACCTCGGTATACCTGGCAATAAACTAAATTAAACTCAAACTCAATCACAGGGAGAACGTACAAACTCCATACAGACAGTACCCTTAGTCAGGATCTATACAGGGTCTCCGGCACCATAAGGCAGCAAATCTACTGTTGCGCAACCCTATTTGTGGTTTAAAGTTTTTTTAATGTAGTATGAGTTGTTGCCAAGGTTTGCATTTATTGCTCTTCTGTAAATGTCAGAAGGTGGCAGCGAACTGCTACTCCAAACTGATGCAGTATTTCTATTTAATATCATAATTATTTATTGTTTGAATTCTAAAATCTGTACATCCCAAATTTATTTTTACATTATTAACTAATGTTGCTGCTGGGTAAGAATTACAGGATTCTGGGTTCTGGGAACTCGGAGGTTAGTGATGATGTAGCAACAATAATGGGGCTGTCCCACTGTACAAGCTAATACAAGAGTTCAAGAATTACGGTAATTTTCGCTTGTAGGTACTCGGGCTCTCGTGGACATTTTTCAACATGTTGAAGAATCTTCACGAGTCTTCCCGAGCTTACTGCGTTTCCCGAGTACCTGCCGTTAGCGTTACGAGCCACGAAGAGATGTCCTGAGCTCCGAATTACCCGCAACGTACATTCTACATGCTTACCACGAGTTAGATTTTTTTTTAAACTCGGGAGAGCTCTTTAATTAGCTCCTACAGTGGGACAGCCCCTTAACATTTAAAATGTTTTTAGTCTTGATAAATATAGTTATAGAACATAGATTGGAAATGCATTTTAAATGTTGACAGAGTAAAATTGAATGGGAAATCTTGACATACCAATTTAAAATAGATGCTGAGTGCAATAGAAAGTTGAGACCAAAAATGATTGACTTATGCGATGCCAAATATATTCAGCGATCTAAATATTTTCCTTTTGTAATTGTTTTGGTGGATTATCTTTTTCTATCCAATTTAGTTGTGTAATATTTTAAATGTGCAGTATCTCAGTGGTTTTATCCTATTTGGTCACATATGGTCATTTAATTCCAGGCATCCCTTACAGTACATCAGCTGGCAAAGGACTGTTGCTTGTTGTGTAATCATGAACGCAAAGACTGGGGGCCTCAACAGAATGGGATTGTGGACCTAAAGAAGCTGGCACATTCGATGCCAGGATTGACACATGGCCTTCTGGAGCATATGCCTCTCTGGATATGTCAGACCTGTCAAAGAAGAGTTGAGGAAGAAGAGCAACGAGCAAACCCTGAACAGGCCCTAATGGTAAAAGTAAGCTTTGTTAACAATGTGTATATCAATCTAAAACTGCACAAAAAGTAAATAAGACATTTTCATTGTTTTCTTGCATGAATTCTGAACCATTTCTGTAATATTGTGAATTTCTTTTTGGATTACTCAATTGTAGTGGTAACTTGCAAACCATATGAAAAATTAGGAGATATTAGCATCTGTTATCTTACATATTGCTGCTTTCAGCTTGTGTCCAATCCACCAATTTGTATAAGGATACAAAGCAATGATGTTGAATGCACTGATGTCAAACTGTCACGCTGTGATAGGCAATGTTAACATTTTCACAGCAGTAATGTAAGGTATTTGGCTTCATAGACTGGTTCCATTGCTAAGTAATTGTCTTGGCTGAAATGATGTTCTATTATACTGATACTTTGCTTGGCGCTCGGGATGTGATTTCATGAAGAACATGAATGGAATCAATGTGAAAAGGGGTCAGTAGAACTTGGAAATGCATTCCTGGCAACATTGTTATGTAAACCCATGTCCTCCTGTTGGTATGCGGGGAACCCTGATTAAGGTTCTGCCCACTGCTAATGCTCTTGTGAAGGTGAAGTGATTAAAGTAATCTCAGTGCAATGTGGTTCTGGAGTGAGGTGTGTGTGTGTATGTGTGCGCACACACACAAATATACATGTGTATTTGAGTGTGCGTGTGTGTATGTATATATTTGTACACACACACACACACACACACACACACACACAAATTTCTCTCGTTCTATTTGGGACATACGACAATAAAACACTCTTGACTCTAAAAGGCACAGTGAGTAAGGATCATAGCTGGGGACCAGTGATCGCCACTGAGCTTGTTATCAATGGGAAATCTTCACATTTGGGAGGGCTGTCCAACCAAACAGTGATGTGGTGCCCGAACTTTCATTATATTCAACAGAAGGTAGTGAGAGTCCATGGATGGCTGTCTGTCAACACATGGAGCAGCTGAAACTGGCCCCCAGCTATGACCGGCAATCTCATGATGGCTATGGTGCATTCCTGAGAAGTGCGCTTCTGAAGAAGAGTCTCGACCCGAAACGTCACCCATTCCTTCTCTCCAGAGATGCTGCCTGTCCCGCTGAGTTACTCCAACTTTTTGTGTCTATCTTCGGTTTAAACCAGCATCTTTCTGCAATTCCTTCTCACACATGTGCACTTCATTGCTGAGTGATTGGACTGCTTGCCTCAACCTGCCAACCACCAGGCCTCACTGGTAGCCTCTGCTCATTTCTTCTATGGTTCACTCCACACTGAGTTATATGGTGATGAGATCACTTTCCCATAACTACAGGAATGCCATCTCTGTCCAGAATTAACCTTTTTAAACAACTCAATTTATGAGAAAGAGAGAGAGAGAGAGAGAGAGAGAGATACATATGTGTTTGTGGTAGTTCAAATCAACTTTTAATAGCAGCTTATTAAGTTAAAAATGATGCAAAGTTCAAAATTCAATCACTTTGGTTTTTGTTTCGGCTGGATAAATATTGGTTAATAGACCATTGTAAATTGTCTCAAGTGTGCATGTCAGTGGCAATAATCGGGGGTGGGTTTGATGAGAATACGGGAAAATAAAATATGATACGATCAGACGAGCGATTGATTGTAACCTTTTAGGGGACACGATCGTTTGTTCGTCTGAAGAAGGATCTCGACCGAAACGTCACCCATTCCTTCTCTCCAGAGATGCTGCCTGTCCCGCAGAGTTACTTCAGCTTTTTGTGTCTTATCGATGAACATCTGTTTGACGGTTCCCCGTGGATCGATGCACACTCCCCATTTCTAGCCGGTAATAAAAAACTCCCTGTGACTGCACCCATGAGTTTTCCGATTTGGTCACATTTTAGAATTGATATATGATTAATATATGAAGTGGGTTTGAATCGGTCCCGGTTTCCACAGAGTCATCGGTAACCCTCTTGAATTGTACATAGTCTAAAAAATTGTGAATTCTAATTCAGAATCGACACATTCCCGCATACAGTAGAACCGTGCCACAAATAAATGTTCAACCCTTGCCAATTGTAGCTCTCGTCTTCACTGCAAAAAGTGAGATATGATTCCCGTTGCAGCGATCACATCACAGGTGTGGAACCTGAAGAAAGACAGGTGGGGTCGCCTACATTGGCGATTCGGGCAATCTATAGCAGAACAGCACGCTACGCTTGTAGATGTGGACGCTATGACGGAAGCCGATTCCCAAGATGGCGCAAAGAAATTACCCATGACCTATTATGGCTTTTTCGCTGAGTAGACCATCTTGCTCTAGTATCTTTGCTGGATACTGTATGTTTTAACTAAATAGCGCAACCTGGTGTGCAAAACTTTATGTGTACCAGGGCTCTCGCTTAACGTTTTTTCCCTGTTGCCAGTCGGGCAACCTAGGCAGCTTTTTAGGTTGCCAAATTACAGTTTAGGTGGTCATTTAAGATGGCTTGCATGACACGTGCGGTAATGTGCTAGGACGAAGTACGTAGTTACCAGTCGGAATTATGGTCAATGAAGCATTCACGTATTATTTCTGCTTCAAATAATGCCACAAACTAAACATATTCACCAATCAAGGCATGATATATACCACAATGACATGCAGCAAATTTACAATACAGTATCTCATCTCCTTTTACATGTTGCAATGAATGCAATTTCTATTATTTCTTTCCACTTCCAAACAAAATTCTGGTTGGATTATTCAGCCTATGATCAACCTCAGTGAGACCAAGTGCAGGCTTGCCGATCGCTTTGCACAACACCTACACTCAGCTCGCAATAACCAACCTGATCTTCCGGTGGCTCAGCACTTCAACTCCCCCTCCCATTCCGAATCCGACCTTTCTGTCCTGGGCCTCCTCCATGGCCAGAGTGAGGCCCACCGCAAATTGGAGGAACAGCACCTCATATTTTGCTTGGGTAGTTTACACCCCTAGCGGTATGAACATTGACCTCCAATTTCAGGTAGTCCTTGCTTTCTCCCTCCTTCCCCTCCCATTCCCAGCTCTCCCACAGCCTACTGTCTCCGCCACTTCATTTATTTTTCCCGACCCCCCCGACATCCGTCTGAAGAAGGGTCTCGACCCGAAACGTCGACTATTCCTTCGCTCCATAGATGCTGCCTCACCTGTATGTGGGGGGTGGTTTGTGTATGTGGGGGGTGGTTTGTGTATGTGGGGGATGGTTTGTGTATGTGGGGGGTGGTTAGTGTGTGTGTGGGGGGTGGTTAGTGTGTGTGTGGGGGTGGTTAGTGTGTGTATGTGGGGGGTGGTTAGTGTGTGTATGTGGGGGGTGGTTAGTGTGTGTGTGTGAGGGGATGGTTAGTGTGTGTGTGTATGTGGGGGGTGGTTAGTGTGTGTGAGGGGGTGGTTAGTGTGTGTGTGTGTATGTGGGGGGTGGTTAGTGTGTGAGGGGGTGGTTAGTGTGTGTGTGTGAGGGGGTGGTTAGTGTGTGTGTGAGGGGGTGGTTAGTGTGTGTGAGGGGGTGGTTAGTGTGTGTGTGTGAGGGGGTGGTTAGTGTGTGTGAGGGGGTGGTTAGTGTGTGTGTGAGGGGGTGGTTAGTGTGTGTGTGAGGGGGGGTGGTTAGTGTGTGTGACGCTGCAGGCCACCCCCTCACCCCCCCCCCAACCGCGTGTTGAGGGGACGGGACCCAACGGGTCTCACTTTGTCTAGTAAACTTATAAAACTCTGATCTTGGATATGTGTAGGTGTGTGTATAATCATACTACTCGAAAAAACAAAGCTCTAACGGTAAAAAAATTTACATATTCCTGTAGAGATTTATCCCGTGAAGTCAAAAATCGCCTGTTCATGCATTATTTCTCCAGTTATTAATCAAAATGTTCAAAAATTTCAAATAACTTAGAAATTCGGGGGGCTTTGGCTGCTGACGTGATGACGTCACAACGGCTGCACGTTGTGTTCATGCGCTGCGAGTGACGTCGCCCGCTCGCTTCTTGCAGCCCGGCTCCTCTCCTCCTCCTCCCCCCCTCCTCCTCCTCCCCCCCTCCTCCTCCTCCCCCCCTCCTCCTCCTCCTCCTCCTCCCCCCCCCCCTCAGCTTCACAGCTTAGAATCACAGTTGTGGCCTCTCCCTCGCGATCTTCCAGGGTGACTGACTTGCGTCCAGGCATCCGGGGTTTTATAGTCCTGCCCCACCCCGCCCGGAAAGGGCGCTACCTTCATCATGGTGATTGGCAGGCGAGAGGACCAATCAGCTGATCTCAAGATTGTTTAAACATTCATAACTTTTTTATTTTTCATCGATCGGAAAAATCCTTGGGGCTGCCGCAGCGGAGGAGGACTTGTGAATAAGATGGCCAAAAATCATAGCGATGTAGAGTAGCGTTTTTTCTAAAATCAATTAACAGCGCAAACAGGAAGTGGTCAAGATGAGACTTTTAGTTATATTAGATTAGATGTACTAGATTGGTATCAATACTGAGGTACAGTTAAAAGCTTATTCTTGCGGGGTAATCCGTCAAGAAAGCACGGTTGTCTGTCACAAATGTGTGGGAAGGAACTGCAGATGCTGGTTTATGCCGAAGATAGACTGAAAGTGCTGGAATAACTGGCAGCATCTCTGCAGGAAACCATTTCAGTGGGGAAGGAGGAGGCAGTTAAAATGGGTCCTCCAGGACAGTTCCGCTGATGGATTTTGGGGGAGAAGATAAACCTGAGCCATGCAGGGCTGGGGCAAAGGGTTTGCGAGGGGTTCTGACCCGAAACATCAGCCATCCTTTTTCTTCAGAGTTGTTGCCTGACCCGCTGAGTTGCTCCAGCAGTTTGTGTCCGTCTGCCTGTCTCTGTTGTTAGATTGTGTGGTTTAATGAGTTGTCATGTCTTTAGTTGTGGATGAGAGTTTCTCCATTTGAGTGATGGAAAGACACGAGCCATCACTTTCATCTCCTACCAAAAACTCCTTATTCCCTTGGATATCATAACTTTCTCCATTCGTCAGTGTATGAAGATATTATTTGTTTTCCTCTTTAATATCTATAAAAAATAAACATACTTCAAATCTCATCCGTTTTTCACTCATTGTAATCCTTGTACACATTTTGAATGCTGCCTTTGTTAGTATCATTAAGTGCTGCTTTTGTGTACTTCAACAAATGCAAAAATGTCTGGCTATGCAAAATTTCTGCTACCTTTTTATTTCTATCCTTTGCAAAATGATCCGTAGCGTTTTCTACCACCTTTTGCAGGTATATATTGCAGGCTATTTTCTGCACTCTTGCTTTCTGTGACCACAGCATTACAAACGACAACAGTCGTCCATTGCCTTCCCTCTTGAATTTTCTTCTTCTAATTGGACCCATCTCAAAATTATCTTGATCTTGGCCCTGGCCAAATCTCATTTTTTTCCTGTGAGAAGTACATAAAACTGTTAGGTTGTATTGTACTGAAGCTCCATATTGGTATATTGTCCCTGGCAAAGGTGCTTTTTTTTTAAAAGTATGAAGCTAACGTATTTTGATGGAAAAGTTAAAGGCTCAGCGTGTTTTTTACCTTCATGCTGACACTGTGCCTAAAATAAATGTGTTGCACTTTTCAGCACTGACATTGATCACCTTAATGAGCATATAACATGCACAAATAGCAAGTTTTATTTGCAGTAATTGGGTCCAACAGATGGCTCACTGCCGTCCCATGCCTGTAGAAATCCTTTCAATATCAAACATGTCATTGTTGCCTCAGCAGCTAAATTGGCCAGATTTTCAATTTTCTTTAAATAATCACAACTTCCATTTATAGGGATCGGGCATCTATAACATTGCAGTGTGCCATCGACCATAAATTTATGAAAACATCTTGATCAGTGAGGGTAGATGACGAAAAGTTGGATCACCGAAGTGGATTTTGAGTTAGTCTTAAACGAGGAAAGTCAAGCTGAGCTGCAGAGAAATAGAGGAAGGAATTTCAAAGGCGGAATAATTTAGAGATGATTAGGAATCCAAATTTAGAGTAAGCTGATATATTACAAGGTGATCATCCTGGCAGGAATCATATGGAGGATCACGGAAGGATTTAAGAAGGTGAATGAGTATTTAAAATTCAAATCATTATTTTAATTAGAAGCGAATGCCATTCCTTGAATAAAACTGGTTATTTTGTCAGGCGACACTGGAATGCACTGCCCAGTCCATCACCGGCTCTGACCTTCCCGCTACCTCAAAGGCAGCCAGCATTATCAGACTCATGCCATCCTGGCCACGCACTTATTTCACCCCTGCCATTGGGAAGAAGACATAGGAGCCTGGAAACTCTCACGTCCAAGTTCAGAAACAGCTTCTTCGCTACAGCCATCGGGCTATTAAATACTACAACCTCAGATAAGCTCTGAACTTCAATAGATTATTATTATTATTATTGCACTACTATTGTTTGTTTTTTGCATATATGTGGATATATGTATGTATGTGGATGTATGTATGTGGATATATATATGTATGTGGATATACACACATATATTATATATATATATATATGTGGATATATGTGTGTGTGTGTATGCGTATATGTGTGTGTGTGTATATATGTGTGCATGTGGATATATATATAATTGTGTTCACACACACACACTGAACGTTCTTTTTCTCTCTCGTTTATCATATTTACAGTGTACTATGTTTACATATTCTGTTGTGCTGCAGCAAGTAAGAATTTCACTGTTCTATTTGGGACACGACAATAAAACACCCTTGACTCTTAAGTTGGTGTTTGGCAATGGAGTGAATAGAATAGAAAGCCTTTTATTGTCATTCAAACAGCTTGGTTTGAACAAAATTGCATTTTCTACTGTCTTACAATACAAAAAAGCCCAAGACCCACACTTAACACAGTTTACACAAACATCCATCACAGTGAATCTCCAACACCTCCTCACTGTCTTCTTCTTCTTCTTGCGTATGGCGTGCACAGCCTAAAGTTGTAGGACAACTTGTTCTATTTGATCTTATTTGATTGTGCCCGCCAGGTTGATTGCATTCATCGAAACAGGGCGGATCACGTGAAGGTTGCAACCTTCCACCCCGTCCTCACTGTGATGGAAGGCAAAAGTCTTATCTCTTCCCTTTGTTCGTCTACCGCGGTCCAGCAGTCCAACTGCAGCGTCGAGGCGAACTGGGGCTCCTGATGTTAAAGCCCCCGGCGGGCGATGTTAGGCTCCGCTCCAAGCCCTATAAGTTGCCGTTGCGGGAGCTCCGAAAAGCGGTCTCCCACCAGGGACTTGCGAGCTCCTGATGTTCCTGTCCACCGGGCCTGCGGCCGGAGCCTCCGAAGCTCCGAAGTTGGGTCGCAGCCGCGCGCCACCACAGCTCTTCCCGCTCCGAAGACGGCCAGCTCCGCGATGGCAGGTCCGCAAGCTCCGTGACTGGAAACCTCAGGTTGGTCCCGGCCGTAGGCTCCATGATATTAGGCCCAACGACATCAGGGACCCGATAGGGAAAATGTCGGGTCCCCATACAGGGAAGAGACTAATGGTCCCCCAACCCCCCCCCCCCCCCCACATATACACAGCTAAAGAAAAATAATAAAAACTACGTACAAGTCAAGACGTACATTTAACAAGACAAATATTAAATTAAGATAGACGGACTGTAGTTGAGCCGCTGCCGATAGGCGCCGCCACACCACACATGGTTCTTCTTTTTAGATCCGTAATAATAGAACGAATTCTAGCCATGCATTTCTGCTCTCAATCGCTTGTTTATCTTGCCCAGTATTATTGAAAGCTCTGCTGAGCTAACTGTTGGAACAGAACAGCGGCACAGTGCCACAGAGTTGCTGCCTTGCAGTGCCAGCGACCTGGGTACGGAGTTTGTATGATCTCCCTGTGACCGTGTGGGTTTTCTCTGGATGCTGCAGTTTTCTCCTACATGCCAAAGACAGTTTTGCAGGTTAATTGGCTTCTGAAAATTGTCCCCAGTGAGTGGAATAGTGCTAGTGTACGAGTTGATCGTTGATCCGCGTGGACTCAATGGGCCGAAGGGCATGTTTCCACGCTGTATCTCTAAAGTCTAAAATAAAGTCTAAACAGGTACTCGGCATTAGATGCTCCATTTGAGTGCATTTCGTGAATATAAACGCAGTAGGTGAGAACAGACTACAAGCTATTATGCTTTTGCCGAAGTGGGCATGATGATAACTGAGTGAAGAAGGCAATTAAATGTCTTGGAATACAATGAATAATGCAGTGTGATTAGTAAGTATCTTTAAATAGGGATTTATTAATGTAGAACGTTGTATGTCAATTCACATGCCTTTTAAAAAATAAATAAATAAAAATTTAAAAAAAACTTCAGCAAGGAAGCAAAATTAATACTGAATGAGCTTCACCCATGAAAATGTAACTTATTTCTTGAATATTTTAGTTTTAGTTATTGGTTTCAGTATTATTTGAATCAGCACCATTTAACTATTTCAAAATTTCTGTACAATCAAATCTTGGCACCAAACTGCACGAATCTTGGCACCTATCCATATAGTCCAAATGTATTTTAAAAGCTGTATGTGCTATATCTTCCTCTGGCAGCTCATTTCGGATATGGATTACCTTCTGAATGGAAGAAGTTGATCCTGATGTCCCTTGGATTACTGCCATGATGTTCTTCTTAATTAGTAAAGTAACTCCCCTCCTATTTAACTCCCATCTCTATTTTGCCTGCAGCACCTGTACATTAAGCTGACAATCCTATTCCATAATGAGTATGGTGGATTTGTTTGTCTGAGGCCTGTGATCTGTGGCATGTTGCAGTGGTCGGGCTGGGTCCAGCGCTGTTATCTACATTCATGATTTGAATGACAATGTAGTTAACATCTATCTATACATAACTAAAACTTGATCTTGTGCTCTTCCGGTTTGCGTTGGTTTTTCTATTTGCGCAAAAACGGTGTGCGATAGAGCTACGACTTTTCACAAGGTTTCTCACCGTTCCCCTGTGTTGCGAGTGCAACAAGTTTCATTCCGATCGGTGGTATATTGTAAAAGTTATAGAGTTTTAAAAATCCTAAAAAGTGCGCTGCGCAGATTCCTTCAGTCAGCGCCACACAGATTGGTCTCTTAACATAGAAACATTAAAAACATAGAAAAAAGGTGCAGGAGGAGGCCATTCGGCCATTCATTGTGATCATGGCTGATCATCCCCTATCAATAACCCGTGCCTGCCTTCTCCCCATATCCCTTGACTCCACTAGCCCCTAGAGCTCTATCCAACTCTCTCTTAAATCCATCCAGTGACTTGGCCTCCACTGCCCTCTGTGGCAGGGAATTCCATAAATTCACAACTCTCTGGGTGAAAACGGTTTTTCTCACCTCAGTCTTAAATAACCTCCCCTTTATTCTAAGACTGTGGCCCCTGGTTCTGGACTCGCCCAACATGGCAGTAATCCAAGATGATATTACTGAAGAATCATCCAGTGAAATGATATGGATGGAGCTGAGAAATATAAAGGAGTGGGAATGTACTATTGGCCCCCAAATAATAAATGATAATTAGAGGAACAAATATTCCAGTTCAGGTAGGGGTTTTAAATTTTTGTAATACAGACTGGGACTGCCATGGTGCCAAAGGCTGAGATGGGGTTGAATTTGTCACTTGTTTCAGGAAGGTTTCCTCTGGTAATAAATGATGATCCCCACAAGGGAGAAGGCAAAGCTTGACGTAAACATAGAAACATAGAAAATAGGTGCAGGAGTAGGCCATTCGGCCCTTCGAGCCTGCACCGCCATTCCATATGATCATGGCTGATCATCCAACTCAGTATCCTGTACCTGCCTTCTCTCCATACCCCCTGATCCCTTTAGCCACAAGGGCCACATATAACTCCCTCTTAAATATAGCCAATGAACTGGCCTCAACTACCTTCTGTGGCAGAGAGTTCCAGAGATTTACCACTCTCTGTGTGAAAAATGTTTTTCTCACCTCGGTCCTAAAGGATTTCCCCTTTTTCCTTAAGTCCTTTAGACGTAAGTCCTTTAAAAGAAATGGGGGAGATACGGTGGGGAGAAGGAGTGGATACAACTTTTCAGAAGCCAGAGATACACGGCTGTGAAGCTCGGCGGTTATCCTTGGTTCTGAAAACTACTGTTCACAGGTTTTTTTCCCCTAATGAAATTCACCAGTCAGCACCAGTGACACACTACGAGAACCTGCTGCATATTGAAAAATTAGCGGCGACCAGAATGAAGCTGCGACTAGTTCCGAGAATGCGGGAACTACTCACGACCGTGAAGGCGAAATCCCGGCAACCACCCGCAAACATGTGGCGACCGCATAGTCTCTTTGGCAGTGGACAGGAGCCTGCAAATAATTGGCGTAGGTTTTTTCTGGGGAAAGAGACATCTGGAAAGTGGCCTTTAAAAGTGTCATAATTAAGAGTTCATGGTTTTTATGTTCCTGTTAGAATGAAA
The DNA here is from genome assembly GCF_010909765.2 of Amblyraja radiata. NCBI lineage: Eukaryota > Metazoa > Chordata > Chondrichthyes > Rajiformes > Rajidae > Amblyraja > Amblyraja radiata. Next base: position 36,735,949 of record NC_045966.1, on the reverse strand, counting down.
GGTAAGGCAGGTTGGAGTTAGGAACCCTGGATAATGAGAGAAATTGAGGCTCTGGTCTGGGAAAAAAGAAGCATGTCAGGTAAACACAGCTGGAATCAAGTGCATCCCTGGAGGAGTGTAGGTGATTGAGGAGCTTAATTAAGAAGGAAATCAGTTGGATAACAAGGGGGCATGAGTTAGCTCTGGTAGATTAATTTAAGAAGAATTTTAAGAGATTTTAGAAACCTATTAAGGGGGAAAGGTAAAGGAAACTGGAGAGGGACTAGGGCTCCTTAGAAACTTATGCGTGGATCCACAGGTGATGCGCAAGGTCCTCAATTAATATTTCTGTTTTTATTGTAGAGAAAGACATGAAGACTAGGGTGGCACAATGGCTCAGCTCATAGAGCTGCAGCCTTGTACCTATAGCGATCCAGTGGAGGATCACTGAATTTCAGTGATTTGCCGAGTCTAGTAGCAGCATTTAAAACTTTTTATTCCAGCACAACGGTTATCCGGCATCAGAGCAAAGCATTTACACATCTGCAGACCTTAACTAAAAGCTGAACATATCTTAACTAACAAAGTAAATAAACTATGGAACTGTAATTAAAGGACTGAAGACTGAACATGACTAGAGACAAGAGACACTTCACTCACGCTTTTACAGAACAGACACAGATTACACTGATGAAAAACAAGCTTCCTTATCTATCTAGGGTGATTGATGTCCTTCGAATACAGCTATCCGGTATGAAAGCTGCCGAGGTTAAATTGCTGTGCAGTAGGCTGACACTTTCACAGAGATGCAGCTTTTGCAGCTCCCCGTCTATCAGAAACAGCAATACTGGAGGTGTGATACACCTTCTAATGTGCAAGTACCCACACGCAGGTTCAATCCTGACCTCGGGTGCGGTCTGTGGAGTTTGCACGTTCTCCCTGGGACCTCCTGGGTTTCCTCCAGGTGATCTGGTTTCCTCCATCCCAAATGTATGTAGATTTATAGGTTAATTGGCCTCTGTAAATTGTCCCTTGTGTGTGATGAGTGAATGGGAAAGTGGGATAACAGAACTAGTGCGAAAGGGTAATCGAAGGTAGGTGTTGACTTCGTGGGTCGAAGGTCACGTATCCATGTGATATTTCTTAATAAAAAAACTAAGGAACTGAGGAAAGTTAATGGAGATGTCTTGAGGACAACTGCAGATGTATGAAGATGGATACATTTCTCGAGCCTGATTAGATATATCCAATGAATCTGTATGAGTTAGAGAAGAAAATGCAAGAGTCCTGACTGAAATATGTGATTCATTGTAAGATGTGGATGAGATGCTGGAAGTCTGGAGTATTTCAAATGGTGTACCTATATTTAAGAATGGCTGCCAAGCAAAACCTGGGAACTGTGTACCAGTAAACCTAACATCTATGGCAGGCAAGTTACTGGAGAAGATTCTGAGGGATAAAATGTACACTCATTTGGAAAGAGAAGTTGATTCATGTTTTGATGGTGGAAGAACATGGTTCATTAATTTGATTGTATTCATTGGCAGAAGTAACCAAAAAGGTGATTGTGGACAAGCCTGTAGTCATATTCTGTGTGGACTTCAGCAAGGCCTTTGATAAGAATCCACATGAGAGGCAGATCTGGAAGGTTAGATCGCTTAGGATCCAGGGAGAGTTATCTCACGAGATACAGAATTGGCTTAATGGCAGAAAGCTGAAGGCAGTGGTGAAGTTTTGTTTTTCGTAGTGGAGGCCTGAGGTTCACTATGTACCTCAAGGATCTATGCTGGACTCATTGATGTTTGTCATCTATATCAATGATTTGGATGAGAATGTACAAGGCATGATTAGTAAGTTTGCAGATGACAATAAAATAGGTGGTAATGTAGACAGTGAAGGTCGTCATCAAGAATTATAGTGGGATGTTGATCATCTGGGCAAGTGGGCCGAGAAATGGCAAATCAAGTTTAATTTGGATAATTGTGAGGCGTTGTCTTTTGGGAAGTCACACTAAGGCTGAACCTTCACAGTGAATGGCAAGGATCTGGGGAGTGTTGCAGAGTAGAATGATCTCTGGATACAATTACAGAGTTCAGTGAAAGTGGCGTCACAGGTAGATAGGATAGTCAAGAAGGCTTTTGGCATATTGGCTTTTTTCATTCAGGGAATTGAGTATCGAAGTTGGGATATTATATTACAGTTGTACATAATACAGTACAGTCGTTGGTGAGGGTGTACTTGGAATATCGTGTTTAGATTTGGTCAGCCTGCTATAGGAAGCATGCCATTAAACTGGAAAGGGTGCAGTGATGATTTAGAAGGATGTTGCCAGGATTGAGGCCCTGAGCTATAGGGAGAGATTAGAAAGACTTGGACTTTATTCCTTGGAGCGTCGGAAGATGAGAGGTGATATTTGAGAGGTGTATAAAGTCATGACAAGAAGAGGTATGGTGAATGCATAGTCTTTTTCCCAGGGTCGGGGAGTCAGGAACCAGAGGAAATTGTTTTAAAGTGAGATGGGCAATATTTAATATAACCTGAAGGGCGACTTTTTCATGCAGAGGGTGGAGGATATATGGAATGAGTTGCCAGAGAAAGTAGTTGAGGCAGGCACAATAACAATATTTAAAAGACATTAGGACAGGTATATGGATTGGAAAGGTTCAGAGAGATTTAGGCCAAATATGGGAATTTGGGAATAGCTTCAATGCGGCATCTTGGTTAGCATGGTTGAGTTGGGCCTAAGGGCTCTTTTCCATGCTCTATGCTCTGTGGCAGATAATTTACCATGCTCAGTACAAACATCAGATTCTGACATTTCTTTTAGTGTGTAATAGAATTTTATCTATATTTATCATAAAAACTTTTTAAAACTAATTCCTCTAGTATAGTTAAACTTTTAGAATAAGGATAAGTGAATATGTCTTCATTTTCAGGTGTTACCCAAACTTCATCTGTATTTGCAAGCCTAATGGCAATATGTTTATAACACTATTGCTGTTTGTTTCTTGGTTTGGTTACTTTCTGTGGCAACTTGGGGGAAAAAAGAACCAGAAAGGATGATTGTTTAATTCCTTTATATATGTTCTGTTTATAACAATTAGAAAAACAATGCATGTTACGCTGGCTAAATATGTTAAGAACTTAAGATTAATTGGTTTAAGTTTTTCATAATTTGAATGTACTTCTGCAACCATTTGATGTGCACTCTACAATATGTGATTGGAAATGAGTAATTGAAAGTGCACCTTATTTTGTTTCAGGTAGGACAAGGTGAATGTCAAGCACATAAAGAAATAACTGATGAGTCAGTGAGAACACTGATGGAAGGAGATGGAGTTTCCATTCTCCACAGGTTATCAACAGAAAAATGTCATCACTCTGCAATCCACTGCTGCCATCAAATGCATCGACAGACATTGGCATCAAGTACGCCTCATCCACAGCAAGCACAGCAACTTCAAATGTGTGCAACCACTCCTAATGGCTTACTTACAAAGGTATGGAGGTAAATTGGAATTCAAAGGGAAGGAAATGCAGGACAATGCTGATGAGGAAAAAGGAGAACCAGTTGGAGATAGGCATCTAATCTGGTATCCATTTTCGGCTTGGGAACTGAAGTGATTTGTTTCTCATGTACAATTGCCTCAAATCAGAAGCCTCTAGTGAGGATCAAAGGCCTGCCTTTAATGTAATTGTTATTAAGTAAGCGATACTATGGAGCTGAATGCATCCTTGGCAAACGGTATTTAACATTCAGTGAATTTAAATTTGCCCTTCAGTGATGTTGCTGTCCAAAGTCGTGTTTTAGTTGAAGTCCAGAGCCTTGGTGGCTAGTCCTGACAGGAAGCCTACACCTGCATCTCAGTTTTGACAGGTTAACTTAGAAAGCAAGCTGATCATGGGCTGATTTGAATTGTGTTTTAGTTTAGAGGTAACAGGTCATTCGGCCCTCCGAGTCCGCACCGATCAGCGATCCCCACACATTAATACTATCCTGCACGCACTAGGGACAATTTACATTTTTAGCAAGCCAATTAACCTACAAACCTGTAGGTCTTTGAAGTATAGGAGGAAACCGAAGATCTCAGATAAAATGCGCATGGTCACAGGGAGAACGTACAAACTACGTACAGACAGCACCCGTAGTTGGGATCGAACCTGGATCTCTAGCGCTGTAAGGCAGCAACTCTACCACTGCATCACTGTGCCACCCGTGTATTGTTAATTACAATGACCAGTCTCAACCAGTTCTGGTTGTCCCATTACGGGAAATAAGTAGTAGTTTTGGAGAGGTTGCAGAGAAAGTAACCCGAATGCTGTCTGAATTAGAGGGTTTCAACTAGAGGGAGAGGAACGCCTGAGGTTATACTATTAAGTATATAAAATTGAGAGAGGCATGAATAGGATAGACGGTCAGAACCTTTTTCCCCAGGGTGAAAACGTCCAAGACTAGAGGGCACAGCTATAAAGTGAGAGATTGAATGTTTAATGGAAATGTGTGGGGCAAATATTTTTACACGGACAGTGGTGGGGGCCTGGAACACATTGCCAGAGGTGGTGGTGAGGCAGATAAAATAGTGGCGTTTAAGAGGCTTTTTGAGAGGCACATGGAAGTGCAGGGAATAGAGGGATTTGGATCACGTGCAGGAAGACACATTTTAGAAAAGCAGTTGATATTTTTTTTAAAGCCTGTATATGTTGGAAATCAGAAATAAAAAGAGAATGCTGGAAAACACTCAGCAGATTCTGTTAAAGTTCTATCCGCGCTATCAGACAACAAACCACATTAGTCACTTTAAGAATGTAACAACTCCTTTTTATTGCGCATGCGGGAGTGGGAGAGCAACTACGAGAATGGCTACATACTCGCTGCTCCTCGGGGGCCCACTCAATTGTATTGAGCACAAACAGTACATTTATACCTGATGTGTCACAGGCAGTTAATCAGTCAGTCAGTCAGTACTTTCCTCAACACCTTTTGTCAGCATACCCCTTGTTTGTCCTGGCCCCAGTTACTTATCTTGTTTAGATCAGACTTGTCTTTCAAATTGGCTTGATTTAGCCATTTGGCATCTTATCTTTTAGTTCCAACATCATAAATCTGTTTCCTTTGTCATGTATATAATCTGCAATTTCTATTACCCCCAGTCTTTCATCTTGTTTTTACACATTCCCTGTAACTGCTAATCCTCTACACATACACCCTTTAAGGGCCTATCCCACTTGGCGATTTTTCCAGCGCCTGCCGGCATCATTGACTGAAGTATCAGGTCACCGAAAAAAGTTGCGCCGTGATGGCGTATCAACGCATGGTATTTACTCAATTGTCGCAACTTTTTTTTGTAGACGCTGGATTTTGAAATGTTCAAAATCTTTTGGCAACCCCGATATGATGCCGGCAGTCGCCGAAAAATCCGCCAAGGCCCTTTACCCTTTCAGTTCTAATCTCTTTTAATTACACAACATCAATGGAAAGATAGACACAAAGTTCTCAGAGTAACTCAGCAGGTCAGGCAGCATCTCTGGAGAAAAAAGAAGCGACTTTTCGGGTCAGATTGAAGAGGGGTCCCAACCCATAATGTCACCTGTCCTTTTTCTCCAGATATGCCGTTTGTCTGAAGAAGGGTTTCGGCCCGAAACGTTGCCCATTTCCTTCGCTCCATAGATGCTGCTGCACCCGCTGAGTTTTTCAGCATTTTTGTGTACATGCCATTTGACTAGTTTAGTTACTCCAGCATTTTGGTCTATGATATAAACTCGCACGTGCAGTTCTTTGTTTCTACATCTATGGAAAGATGTTGGTTCATTTGTTTAGTACATCGGGCAGTTTTGTTTTTATTTTTGTCAGAGAATAAGGCTATTCAACCTATCAAGCTTTTCTGAAAAGTTAGACTCTTTCCCCATATCCCTGTTTTTTTTCTTCTCGCCTATTAATCCTGATCCTTTTGAAAACTACTACTGTAATTATTTCAACTGATCTATTGAATATTATGTTTAAAATCCAACATTGAAATTACGTATAACATAGCAAGTTTGGTTTCAACTATAGTAGATAAAATTTGAACAGAAATTAATTTGCCTTTATCTATCACTTGTGCAATGTTAACATTTCTGTGTTAAAATATTTCTCAGTTCAGCAAATCCTTTTCAGTTCATGTGTTTTCTTCGCAACAATAAAAATCTGTTTTTGTGGATTGGGAAAAACTGCACTGTTGCTACTGATTCCTTGGCTGCTTCAGTAAGAAGAACATGACTGAACAAGTTTTGAAAATGCAGAGGTTAAACAAACTAATTTCTGCATCTACTGAAGCAAATGGTTTAAAAACATCAAACTAAAGTGGAAAATTAGAGTATCTGATTTTTGTGCTGGATTCTCTTGTAACTCTGATAGTGTATAATGATTACATTTTAATGTCAAAATGAAATGTTTTTGCCTGTGTATTGCTGCACTGATGGCCCTCTTCCAGTCATTTTATATGAGTAGCATTGAAACAGAACGGAGCTACATCGGTTATATACAAAATCACTTTTTTTTCCTTCAAGAATTGCTCATTTGGCATTACAGCCATAATAGGCAATAGGTGCAGGAGTAGACCATTCGCTCCTTCGAGCCATTCAATGTGATCATGGCTGATCATCCACAATCAGCACCCCGTTCCTGCCTTCTCCCCATATCTCTTGACTCCTCTATCTTTAAGAGCTCTGTCTAGTTCTCTCTTGAAAGCATCCAGAGAACCAGCCTCCACCTGAGGCAGAGAATTCCACAGACTCGCAACTGTGTGAAAAAGTTTTCCTCATCTCCTTCTGAATGGCTTGCCCCTTAATCTTAAACTGTGGTCCCTGGTTCTGGATCCCCCCCTCCCCCCCCCCACCCCCAACACCAGGAACATGTTTCCTGCAAAATTTCCTGCAAAAAGATAGCATATTGCAATAAAATACTAAAGATTGCACATTGTCTAAGAGAATTTTATTGCACGTGTCAATCAAAGCCATGGCTTGTCTATTTCAATGGCCATCAGTGATGAAACTAAGAGTGTTTTAAAGAGACAATGGTATCTGATTACTTAGTTTAGAGATACAGTGCAGATCTCTTTTGGCCCACCGAGTGTGCGCCGACCAGCGATCACCCCATACATGAGCACTATCCCACGCACTAGGGACAATTTATTATTTACTGAAGCCAATTAACTTACAAACTCACATGTCTTTGTGGGAGGAAACTGGGGCACCCGGGAAAAATCTACACGGTCACAGAGAGAATGCAAACTCTGTACAGACAGCACCCGTAGTCATGAATGACCCGGGTCTCTGGCGCTGTAAGGCAGCAGTTCTACCACTGTGCCACTATGCTACAGGGAGGTTACATGGGAATACCCTTGACTTTCCCCAAGCTAGCTTTTTTTTCTGCATTCCACTTTTTAAAGCATCTGTTAAGTGATTCTCTAGTTCTCAATTGAAATTGCATTATTATTAATTTGGCCAGAGTAATAAAAAAAATGTTCCCTAATTCATCAGTCGCATTTAATCAAATTTGAGAAATGGAAACATGGATTTTAACAGAACTACCTGTACCTTGGAAATTTATTCCTGTTGTGTCTGACCATTACAAAACAAACTATCTTTTGTTTGTATATTTTCATCTCATTTTAGTAGCTTTCTTGATGTTTCTTCCCCCTCGATTTGTTCCGTACCAGGAATCCAACAGGGTAACTAGTGACTGTTCAAGATCGCCCTCTTGTGTCTCAGTGAAAAACAGTTCTGTGCAATGTAAGAATATGTCCAGAAGGCCGACTCCACCAGGTAATGTCTGATAAACTTGAATGGTATTTACTGTTAACTTGTGTTACACTTGCCTTCCTTGTTTCCTTGTTTTCATTGTCTTCAAGGTAGGATTAGGGTATAGTACAACAGAAGTCGGAAAATGAAGTTGAGAGTTGCTTGTTGTTATCATGCATGATATCAATATGGCATTACAATTGATTATTTTGGGAAAATCATCCTTAACCTACTTGTGAACACACAGCCATTTGGAGATAATTCAAGTTCATTTATTTCTATCGGAAGGATGTGCAGAAGATTTCAATGTTTTCATTGACAATGCATGCTTGTGGATGGTATAGGTGCATGTTAACTTTGGCAGCAATGAATTTGTGAAGTCTTCTTATTTCTACTTCAATAGAAAAGCCTTTGAAATATGCACGATTCAACTCTCCCATGTCTGCCTCGTTATCTTGTATATTAAACTACAACTCGGACTGAAATATTGAAGGATCAAAATCAGACATTAAATTAAAGTATGTTTACAATTGATTGTTATGAAATAACAAAGAGCTTGTTACACATTCTTGTTAAACATAAAGTATGTTTACAATTGATTGTTATGAAATAACAAAGCGCTTGTTACACATTCTGTAAATGGGCTGGATGGTTTGGAGTTTGTAAAATGTGTGCAGGATAGTTTTTTGCAGCAATACATAGAGGTGCCTACTAGAGGAGGGGCAGTGCTGGACCTCCTGTTAGGAAATGAGACGGGACAGGTGGCGGAGGTATGCGTTGGGGAGCACTTCGGGTCCAGTGATCACAATACCATTAGTTTCAATATAATTATGGAGAGGGTCAGAACTGGACCTAGGGTTGAGATTTTTGATTGGAGAAAGGTTAACTTTGATGAGATGCGAAATGATTTAAAAGGAGTGAACTGGGACATTTTGTTTTATGGGAAGGATGTAGAAGAGAAATGGAGGACATTTAAAGGGGAAATTTTAAGAGTACAGAATCTTTATGTTCCTGTTCGGTTGAAAGGAAACAGTAAAAATTGGAAAGAGCCCTGGTTTTCAAGGGAAATTGGACATCTTGTTCGGAAAAAGAGGGAGATCTACAATAATTATAGGCAGCATTAAGTAAATGAGGTGCTTGAGGAGTATAAGGAATGTAAAAAGAATCTTAAGAAAGAAATTAGAAAAGCTAAAAGAAAATATGGTTGCTTTGACAAGTAAGGTGAAAGTAAATCCAAAGGGTTTCTACAGCTATATTAATAGCAAAAGGATAACGAAGGATAAAATTGGTCCATTGGAGAGACAGAGTGGACAGCTATCTGCAGAGCCAAAAGAGATGGGGGAGATATTGAACAATTTCTTTTCTTCGGTATTCACCAAGGAGAAGGATATTGAATTATGTGAGGTAAGGGAAACTAGTAGAGTAGCTATGGATACTATGAGTTTCAAAGTAAAAGAAGTACTGACACTTTTGAAAAATATAAAAGTAGATAAGTCTCCAGGTCCTGACAGGATATTCCCTAGGACATTGAGGGAAGTTAGTGTAGAAATAGCTGGGGCTATGACAGAAATATTTCAAATGTCATTAGAAACGGGAATAGTCCCCGAGGATTGGCGTACTACGCATGTTGTTCCATTGTTTAAAAAGGGTTCTAAGAGTAAACCTAGCAATTATAGACCTGTTAGTTTGACTTCAGTGGTGGGCAAATTAATGGAAAAGATACTTAGAGATAATATATATAAGCATCTGGATAAACAGAGTCTGATTAGGAACAGTCAACATGGATTTGTGCCTGGAAGGTCATGTTTGACTAATCTTCTTGAATTTTTTGAAGAGGTTACTAGGGAAATTGACGAGGGTAAAGCAGTGGATGTTGTCTATATGGACTTTAGTAAGGCCTTTGACAAGGTTCCTCATGGAAGGTTGGTTAAGAAGGTTCAACTGTTGGGTATAAATGCAGGAGTAGCAAGATGGATTCAACAGTGGCTGAATGGGAGATGCCAGAGGGTAATGGTGGATGGCTGTTTGTCGGGTTGGAGGCAGGTGACTAGTGGGGTGCCTCAGGGATCTGTGTTGGGTCCTTTGTTGTTTGTCATGTACATCAATGATCTGGATGAAGGTGTGGTAAATTGGATTAGTAAGTATGCAGATGATACCAAGATAGGGGGTGTTGTGGATATTGAAGAGGATTTCCAAAGTCTACAGAGTGATTTAGGCCATTTGGAAGAATGGGCTGAAAGATGGCAGATGGAGTTTAATTCTGATAAATGTGAGGTGCTACACCTTGGCAGGACAAATCAAAATAGGACGTACATGGTAAATGGTAGGGAATTGAAGAATGCAGTTGAACAGAGGGATCTGGAAATAACCGTGCATAGTTCCTTGAAGGTGGAATCTCATATAGATAGGGTGGTAAAGAAAGCTTTTGGTATGCTAGCCTTTATAAATCAGAGCATTGAGTATAGAAGCTGGGATGTAATGTTAAAATTGTACAAGGCATTGGTGAGACCAAATCTGGAGTATGGTGTACAATTTTGGTCGCCCAATTATAGGAAGGATGTCAACAAAATAGAGAGAGTACAGAGGAGATTTACTAGAATGTTGCCTGGGTTTCAACAACTAAGTTACAGAGAAAGGTTGAATAAGTTAGGTCTTTATTCTCTGGAGCGCAGAAGGTTAAGGGGGAACTTGATAGAGGTCTTTAAAATGATGAGAGGGAAAGACAGAGTTGATGTGGACAAGCTTTTCCCTTTGAGAATAGGGAAGATTCAAACAGGACATGACTTCAGAATTAAGGGACAGAAGTTTAGGGGTAACATGAGGGGGAACTTCTTTACTCAGAGAGTGGTAGCGGTGTGGAATGAGTTTCCAGTGGAAGTGGTGGAGGCAGGTTCGTTGGTATCATTTAAAAATAAATTGGATAGGCATATGGATGAGAAGGGAATGGAGGGTTATGGTATGAGTGCAGGCAGGTGGGACTAAGGGAAAATAATTGTTCGGCACGGACTCGTAGGGCCGAGATGGCCTGTTTCCGTGCTGTAATTGTTATATGGTTATATGGTTGTCAGAGATTGCGAAACAAAAGTGCATGAACGTTTGAACAAAGTTTTCAACCTATGAACAAAGTGCATAGGTGAAGAAAGGGAAATGGCTTTAATATAAATAGGGTCCTGAAAGTCTGAAGAAGGGTCTTGAGTTGAAATGTCACCTGTCCATGTTCTCCAAAGATGCTGCCTGACCTGCTGAGTTACAGCAGCACTTGGTGCCCTTTTGTTCTTTGTTTCTACAGAGTACTGAAAGAATGAATTAATGAAATATTACTCCGTTATTCTACTTGGTCCTATCGTTGCAATAACATGATACAAAAATGAAGCTGATGACTAATTATCTCAATTAAATCAAGAACAAATGGATGGATGGTTATGGAGAAGCAAAGCTAAAATTATAGATGTACCTGGATGCAAGAACAATTCAGACAAAATAGACGGACATAGCATTCATAGAGTAAAATGGGTTTCACTGTTAACTTTCATTGAATACTGACTTTTTAGTTTGAGATTAAAATGTCAGTATACTTTAGAAAGACTGAATAGAAAATTAGGCATGTGGGTAGACTGTATCAGTATTAATTTTTGACTTGAGGTGATGAATGATGTTGACCAAGAAGAAACTAGCCGAACTAGATTCGGTATAGGTTGAGATAACAGATAGTAAAGGACAAAATTAATGCAGTATTGATAACATCCCAAAAAGCAGCATAATATTTGGACAAGAAAAATGAATAAGTAAACCTGCAGCAAAAGCAATACATTAACAAGGCAGGACAAATTAATTTTATCTGGGGAAATCGGTTAACTCATCTCAGGGATAAAGATGATGTGCAAATGAAAACAAATATGAATATTCTCTTTGGAGATTTTGTATGTTTGGAATTCTCTAACTCAACTGTGGATGCTGAGTTAAGAAGTAGAATAGACAATACTTTGGACTTGAAGTTACAGGCAGATCAGCCATGAGCCATGATCAGCCATTTTACACAGAGAGTGGTGAATCTCTGCCACAGAAGGTAGTTGAGGCCAGTTCATTGGCTATATTTAAGAGGCAGTTAGATGTGGCCCTTGTGGTTAAAGGGATCAGGGGGTATGGAGAGAAGGCAGGGATGGGATACTGAGTTGGATGATCAGCCATGATCATATTGAATGGCGGTGCAGGCTCGAAGGGCCGAATGGCCTACTCCTGCACCTATTTTCTATGATTGTCTTGTATGATGGGGCTGGAGAAAAAAAGTGATCATGGTGTATTTTCTATGCACGAGTAAAATGATCAGTCAAAATGTTTCTTGAGTATAAACCCAATTATGTTGCCACGAGGAATACATTGGACAAGGAAGATGGGCTAATTAGATGAAAAGATTTGTCCAGATGAATATGGACTGAAAAGGTTTTTGGAAATATTTAAAAGATTTCAACCAACCGACATTCGGTTAAGAAATTAAAAGCTCCTCAAGCAAGGTGATTCACCTATTGCAAAGGAGCTCGAAGATTGTGTTAGACTAAAGAAGCTTATGATGCTTCAAGGTAATGTGGTATGCTTGAAGATAGATTTTTATCAAGCAGTAAAGCAATGAAGATTACAAATTTGAAAATTGGAGTTGCTCATTAAAGGCATAAGTACTCATGGGGGGACATGAATATCAGAAAATCAAATTAGCAATGATTATGATGATGGTGATTGTCTGGAGTATATGACAGATGTTTTTTCCTGACAAATGTCTTGATGGACCATCGAGGAAAACAGTTTTAGATTTAATGTTATGTAATGAGAAGGGGTTAATTTATGATTAGGTAGCTAAGGAGCTTGACGAACAGTGATCACCATACAATCAAAGTTTATATAAAAATAAAGGTAGTGTTTTGATGAAAAGAGAAGGCTTATTATGAGGTAGACACAAAATGCTGGAATAACTTAGCGTGTCAGGCAGCATCTCTGGAGAGAAGGAATGAGTGACGTTTCGGGTCGAGACGCTTCTTCAGACTGATGTCAGGGGAGGGGGCGGGACAAAGATAGAATGTAGTCGGAGACAGTAAGACTTGAGGGAGAACTGGGAAGGGGGAGGGGATGGAGAGAGAAAGCAAGGGCTATTTGCAGTTCAAGAAGTCAATGTTCATACCACTGGGGTGTACACTACCCAAGCGAAATATGAGGTGCTCTTCCTCCAATTTGCGCTGGGCCTCACTCTGACAATGGAGGATGCCCAGGACAGAAAGGTCAGATTTGGAATGTGAGGGGGAATTGATGTGCTGAGCCACCGGGAGATAGGTAGGTTAAGACGGACTGAACGGAGGCTTAACGTACCTGATCTTAACTTAACTGATCTCCCGGTGGCTCAGTCCTGTCTACAGATGGGTCTCTACCCGAAACGTCACCCATTCCTTCTCTTCAGAGATGCTGCCTGACCCGCTGAGTTACTCCAGCATTTTGTGTCTACCCAGAATTTGGAGAATACCAGGTCAGCAAATGAAGATCAAGGAATTGATCGGGAATAGGAATATGGGAATCATTAGGCAAAAAAAATTAAAGTAGATTCTTTAGCTGGTGTAAGTCTCATAGCATACTGAGGCAAAATAAATTATGTTGGAAAATTATGAAATGTAAGAGAAATTAGAAGATGACACAAACTAACTGGAAATATTAAAGTAAATAAGGAGCTCAAGATGTTAGCTTGAGGTTTTACTGGAGAAATGAATACATTTTCAGGATCTGGTGAACTGCATCCTCTGGTTTTGAGCAAGATTCCTATGGCATCAATGGACGCACAAGTAGTCAATTTTGAAAATTCTTTAGTTTCCAAAAGGATCCTATTGGTTAGAAAGTAGCAAGGTACTGATTGGGGATGATCAGCCATGATCACGTTGAATGGCGGTGCTGGCTCGAAGGGCCGAATGGCCTACTCCTGCACCTATTGGCCATTGTCCATTGTCCAAATGTAACCCTACAATTTAAGAAAGTGGGAAAGGAGAAAGCTCAGAACTGCAGACAATTAGAAAATGCTGGACAGACAAGAAATTGCAGATGCTAGACTTGAGTAAAACACAGTGGTGGAGGAACTCAGCAGTCCTGGCAGCATCTGTGGAGAGAGTGGACAGATGATGTTTCTGGTTATCCTTCTGACTGATAGAGTAGCAGGAAGAAAGCTGGAAAGGAGATGTGGGGGAGAAAGATAGAAAGGCAATGTTGGGGTAGAAGTAAGTGATAAGTTGATACAGCCTGGTAAGTGAAAGGTGGGTAGAGGTGAGGAGAAATAATGATTGCCAGACATGTGGAGTAAATGACAAAGACTTGAAGTGAAAAGGAAGCTAAAGGTTGTCAGATGCAGAAAGAAGAGGGGTGAAATGTAAAGATTACACCAAAATTGGTGGAATTGAGATTGGCGCGGTAGGCTGTCGAAATATAGAGTGAGATATAGTTGATATCAGCTATAGTGAGATATCAGCTACATAAATGGGTGGAGAAATAGCAGTTGGAGTTTAATACGAGCACGTGGGGGTTGTTGCACTTTGGAACAACAAATGCAAGCGAAAGGTATACAGCTAATATCAAGACCTTTAACAACAATGGAATCTTGGGGTCCAAGTCTATACCTCGTCCCTGAAGCAGAAGAAGATAGAGTGGGAAAGAAGGCATATGGTATGCTTGCATTCAATGTTCGGGGCATTGATATCGGCAGGGTTTGGTATGGTAATTTCTTGTCCTTCAGAGGACATGATCGTTCAATCTAAGCACTGCAGTGTAGAAACATAGAAACATAGAAAAATAGGTGCAGGAGTAGGCCATTCGGCCCTTCGAGCCTGCACCGCCATTCAATATGATCATGGCTGATATATAGATTCAACTTCTCTCTACTCTAAATCTGACAATATTGTAGGTCACTATAGCAGCTAAAATGGGAAATTAGATTTTGAGCTCATGTTCTTTGTTTTCCCATTTTAGTAACTATTGCATTTGACCTATTTGCCAGTGTTTTTTTAATCTGGTCTGTTTTTCAAATACTTGTCTTTTATCATTTGCGAACAGATTTGAAACATCTCTTTTTTTAAATCATTATCAACATGTGGTGATGAAAAATGTAATGGATTATCCCATTGTGTTGCTATTTTTGTCTAACCTACAGGATTTTGTCTTGTAGGTGGCGAGTTTCACTGCACAGAAGATCACAGGTATTCTGTCCTTGCAGCACCTCCTAACAGTCCCACTGGCTTGTCCTCCCATCAACACCCTCTTACAGCGCCAAAGTCTCCTGAAGTTGCAAACGAGTCAGCAGTTACTATTCAACAGCATGGACACCCAACTTCTACAACCCCATGTACTGTGCCACATAGCACTGTAACCTCCACAAATTCAAATAGGAAACAACCTGTGGCATCTGGTATTCTACAAGTTCTGCCTTATGTACACAAGACCTCTGCTGTTGCCCTGACTAATAATCTATCTCCAGATGTGTCCTTGATTTCAAAAAACTCTGTTGCTGCTTCTACAGGTGTGCTTGTGACCCCAGTGCCTCCAAGTGCTAACACTCATATTGCAAACAATGGGTTATTCCCAAAGACTACAGCTGGAGCCCCTATTTGCACCAGTCATTACAATGGAGCTTGCCCAGTAACAACAACACCAAATCCAGCTACATCGGGCAGTGGAATCTGCAGGTTAGTATTTATTTTCCAAATTGTTTCATAAAATAATAAGCTGGTTGGAGATTGCAGTGAATAGCCGTTTGAAACAGTTATCGACAACAACAGAACTGTGCATGTTTGAAACTCCAAAAAGAACCGTAGATGCTGGAAATCTAAAATATAGCCACAAAATGCTGGAAACACTCAGTGGGTCGGGCAGCATCCGTGGGCAGAGAAATGTTAATTTTTAGGCACAAGACATTTGGCAGACCTGAAGCTTAAACTCTATTTCTTTTTTCCACAGGAGCTTCATGACCTGTCGAATTTTCTGTTCATTTCAGTGTGAATGTCTTGCCCATTCCTGTGAAAATAGAACTCAATGGGGATAGTTTTATTTTTAGTCTTGTTGAAATCCCTGTCTCAATTTAAAATCTTTGGAGTGCATATCTCCTGATAACTATGGATTGTCCAGTTTGTAGAGAGTGTTTTGATCTCTGCACATCCATAAATCACGAGACTGCCCATGATTAAAGCATCTTGGTTCGAGGCCCAATTAAGCACCATACTCATCACAATCCTTAGTTATGCCATCTTCCTGTTTATTTGGGATTTTTTGTTACAATGCCAGCATTTACCTTTTTTGTAATTATTTCAGATCTGTGATTCAGATTTGATTTGTGCTAAAGTTCAGAAGAGGGACTTATTCATGTAAAGAACAAGATATTGAATTTCCCTTGTGTATTTTCAAGATTTACATTAAATATTCCTCAAAAAATTGAAACTCCCTGCACATATGACATAGAAAAGTGCAGCACAGGCTTAAGCCCTTCTGCCCACAATGTTTGTGCTGAACATGATGCCAAAATGAACTAATCTTGGCTGCCTGCACATGATTCGATACTTTCCATTCCCTGCATATCCATGTGCCTATCTAAAAGCCTCTTAAATGCCACTGTCACATCTGCCTCCATCACCACCCCTGGCAGCACGTTCCCATTCACTCATCACCCTCTGTGTAATAAAAAAAATATTGCTCTGCACATCTTTAAACATTGCACCACTCACCTTAAATCTGTCCCCTCTAGTCTTTGATATCTCCACCCTGGTAAAAAGGTTCTGACTGTCTATCCCATCTATGCAGCTCACAATTTTACATACTTCTATCAGGTCTCCCCTCAACCTCTGGCATTCCAGAGAAAACAATCTACGTAATTCCAGGCAGCATTGTGGTAAACCTCTGCACCTTCTTCAAAGCCTCTGCATCCTTCTTGTAATGGGGCAACCAAAATTGCATGTCATGCTCCAAACGGGGCCTAATAAAACAATTATAAAGCTGCACCATAACTTCCTGACACTTGGGCTCAATGCCCCAACCAATGAAGGCAAACATACCATATGCCACCTTGACCACTCTTTCTACTTATGTTGGCACTTTCAGGGACTTAGATCTCAAGTTTCCTCTGAACATTCATGCTTTTAAGGGTCTCGCCATTAAAAGTATATATTTACAATATTGATATTGTCTGCAAACTTACTAACAAATCCACCTACATTTATGTCCAAGTCATTTTTTTTTATTTTTACACACACACACACACACACATAAATTACAATTGCATGAACATTAAAACATGTTTGCCATGCTGCTGATCACTTCGCAATTTGGTTTTTGTTATAGTTTTCTATGGCCTGTATTGGTCTGGTCCTCTAGTTAAATCTCCCTACTGTGAGCTCCAACTCCTCATTGGTTGCTACCACCTGATCTTATTGATCCATTTTCGCAAAACATATTGCAACTCATTGGTTCCTTCCTGTGCGGGGCTAGTGATGCTAGCTAGTTTTAAGAACAATTATTCCTTGGGTAATAAACTGCTTCATTGTGGTTTAAGTATAAATTAGGTTAGGAAAAAAAATCACTTGGTATGGATAAACATTTTTATTTTATTTATTTTGCTGCGTTAGTTCTCCAAATATTTCTTCAATTAATTGACAAATCAAAGTGGTTTACTAACTGACTTTGTGGGGCCGGGTAATAAATTATCTGGGAATGTGGCTTTATTTAGTAATTGAATGACAATAACACTTCTGGCATTTTTTTCCATTTGATTAATTTCATTCATTCATTTATATTTACTAACAATCTTCTTATTACCTAAACCGTTAATGAATCTTAATCTAATCCAGTACCAAAATTTGATGTGAAAGTCAAACAAATTTGAAATTTGAATGGTAAATTTAAAGAAAGTTGATAAGACTGAATAGGTGAAACAGAATCTATGGAAGAAGAAAGAGTTGATGTTTCAGGTCTTAGACCTTTCATTCGAATTGGGAATTGAAAAGGTAAGAATGGTAGTTTGTAGTTGGTGGTGGAAAGGATTGATATAAATAAAGGAGACATATTTCACAGGTTGACTTCAGGGTTGCCACAAGTTTTCTGTTGTATTGATTAGCTATGGTGCTTTGTTTGACTGTTATTTGCTGCTCAATCCAGGGTTGTGGGTTCTGCTTAAAAGGTCAAGCTTAACTAATGGAGAATGGAAAACTGATCCAATATCAGAGATAGATAACATAAAGCAGAAATGGCTAGTTCTGCTACAGAGAAAGCAAGTTATCCAAATATAGGGAATTTGATATTGAATGTGGATAGTTGTAATGTCTCCAGATAGATGATGAGGTGTTGTTCCTCAAGCACGTGTTGGCTCTTATCGTAACACGGCTCACTGGGAACCTGTAGTCTTGTAATAGATGTTTGCAGCTCTCATTTTTCCTTCGATGGAGGTGAAGGATCCAGAAAGAGGAGGGCATCTAAGATGGACTATGTGATCTGAGAGCAGGGTGCAAATTGCAGGCAGAAGTAATGACATTTTCAAGTGTTTTATGTCATGAAGCTGTATCAATGCAGTAATTTATTGATGTTACAGGAAAAGAGTTGAAGCGGCCAAAGAGATTTAAACAGAGATTGCACCACATATCCCACAAAAAAAACAAGCAAAGCTTGGGCCCGTGTGAACTGGAGAAAGTGAAAGGAGTTAGAAGAGCACTCTCAATGCAGGGATAAGTTCAATAGCTGAATGGGTATGTTGGTAGAGGGAAATTGGTTGAGTTTCTGTTCAAGGAAGAATGGGGGGGGGGGGGGGGGGGGCCCACCATCTATCCTCATGGGATGATGCAGAGAGGTGTAGAGCACCCAATAGAAATCAAAATGAGTCACCTTTATTGAGTATGCTTGGCGAGCTCAGTTGTATTTTTTTAATCTTGAAACTTAGTTTGTTGCCTCTCTAGGGACCAGTCATGCAAGAGTCGTTTGTGCACAAATGAAACTGCCTATAGTCCTACACGGAATCACAATGCAGATGAAAGTCTGGAAGAAGACGACAGCTGCTCAGAGCACAGCTCATGTACATCTCACTCTGCCAATCAAAAAGAAGGAAAATACTGTGATTGTTGCTATTGTGAATTCTTTGGTCATGGACCGGTGAGTGCAATCCAGTTAGGAAGTTAACATAGAACAGTACAGCACAAGAACAGGCCCATCGGCCCACAATGTGCTGAACATGATGCCAAGATCATCACTTCTCTACCTGCACATTACCCATATCCCTTGATTCCCTGCATATCCATAAGCCCCATAAAATCTTTTAACTGCCCCTAACATATTTGCTTCAATCACCACGCCCAGCAGTGTGTTTCAGGCACTCACCACCCACTGTGTGGAAAATATTTGCCCCGCTCATCTCCTTTTAACTTTGCCCCTCTCAACTTAAAGCTCTGCCCTCGATCTTTTTAATTTTTTTCCATCCTGGGAAAAAGATTCTGACAATCTACCATATCTCTGCCTCTCATAATATTAAATACTTCTATCAGGTCTACCTGTAACCTCTAGCGTTCTTGCAAAAACAATCTAAGTCTGTTCAATTTCTCCCTGAAGCTAATACTCCCCCAATCCAGGCATAATTCTGGTAAACCTCCTCTGGGCGAGTTACCTTCTGGTAAACCCTTTCCAAAGCTTCCACTTCCTTCGTGTAATGGGGCGACCAGAATTGCACACAATACTCCAAATGTGGCATAACCAAAGTCCTGTAAAGTTGCATCATGACTTTATAAAATTGTTCAGACAAAACTAGACAGATCATTTTCTTATAGGGATTGGCTGTTAGGAAAATTTCATCGAGAACACTATGGCAATTTATGGAGTGTGAAGCATTATTGAGATATGTGAAGGACAATTATAATTTTTACATCTACCTTTTCATTTGGATGAGTTAGTTCACAAGATTGCAGTAACTGTTTGGCTAGATATTGAATATTGAATGAATTTAAAGCAAAATATTTTTTTGTTCACTCCACAAGTCTCAGGATTGATGTAATGACTTCATTTAATTGTTAAAACTCGTTTTTTCATCAACCCATTCTTCCAAATCTGTTTGTAATGATGATCCACTGAGTCCCAAACTACTGAATTACTCCTCAGAAAAGAATATTTTGGAACCTTGAATCCAATTCCCTTTTGCGTGCTCTGCGACAAAGATCATTCATACATGCTTAAAGGTTAAGGTTGATAACATGAAAATTATTTACTGAAAGAGGAAAGATAATACATAATGTAAATATTGAAGATTGCTAAGGTTCAGTAAATTGATGCTCTTAGTCTCAACAATGCATGTCAAAATAACAACACAGTTAGCATTGTTCAAAGTGTTAGCAGACTTGATGGGCCAAATGCCCTAATTCTACTCCAATGTCTTATGTTATTAATTTCTTGAGACATATGTAAATAATTAATTTTACAATTCTATTCAAGCCTCCTGCAGCTCCAACAAGTAGGAACTACACTGAAATCCGGGAGAAGCTGCGGACACGGCTAACAAAACGCAAAGAGGAGCTCCCACAAAAATCAAGCAATGGGTCAATCCGGGAACCACCTGTGGATGAAAGGAATGTTGAAGACCTGTTAAACTACATCAACAGCTCAGAGCAGAAACCAGCCAACAGTAGCAAAGCAGCCAAAAGAGCACGGCACAAGCAGAAAAAAGTACGTTTTGTGACTAAATAAGAGGAGCTTAGGAAAGGGAGATTTGTTTGTCAGATGCCTAGAATAATCCGGTTTGTTTGTTCTCTGGAATGCTTTAATTGTTAAGAGCACTTGGGCGACGAGGTTGCATCAGCTACATCATTAATTTGTAACATGAACTGATTTGTGTTGTTTGAAGTACATTCCATATGTACTTGAGAGTTATCAGCACTGATAACTGCTGATAAACTGCTGTCTTTGAGTTATTCCCCCATCTGCAACTTGTATTTGATTTAGGGGATCCCTTGGATAGGAAACAATAGAGAACTTTGCTGTCTTTCAGTCAACTTGGTTACATGACTGAGTTGTAGTCAGGACTGCAGAAACAAGGAACTGCAGATGCTGGTTTACAAAAAAGACATGGTGCTGGTGTAACTCAGCAGGACAGGCAGAATCTGAAGAGGGTCTGAACCTGAAACGTCACTTATCCATGTTCCCCAGAAATGCTGCCCAACCTGCTGAGTTACACCAGCACTTTGTCCTTTTTTTTTTAGTAGTCAGGACTTAGTTGTTTGAGCCAGCATTGCTATTGCTGAATTTTAGCTATTAGCCTTGTCTTAAGAATGCTTAATTCAAATCGTGTTTTTCAAACGTCAAATTATTTCATTTTAATGTGCAATTGACATCAGAGGTATGAGAAAACTATAAAGGTAGTATTGTTAGCTATAAAAGTATTTTCTTTATTGCATGGTTGATGTTTCAGTGAGCTAAGTTGTTTTTTAATTGTAAATTGATACTCATGCCACTTATATATAGCAAGTGTTGATATTTTAATTTTGTCAGAAGGTAGCTTCATTACTGGAATCATTTCCATGTTTAAATATTTTCCAAACCAATTAATATGTTTTCGCAAACAAAATAAAATGTATTTTTCTCTTTCTCAATCCTCAATGCAATGCAATCTCTGCCTCAAATCTAACCTTATCCTATGGACAGTGCTCTCCATTATGTTTGAGACAAAGACCCATCATTTATTTATTTGCATCTGTATTCCACAATTTGAGATTTGTAATAGAAAAAAATCACATGTGGTTAAAGTGCACATTGTTTGATTTTATTAAAGGATATTTTTATACATTTTGGTTTCACCATGTAGAAATTACAGCTGTGTTTATACTTAGCCCCCCCTCCCCCCTCCTTTCATGGCACCATAATGTTTGGCACACATGGCTCTACAGGTGTTTGTAATTGCTCAGGTGTGTCACCTTTGGAAACTTTTATTGCTGTTTATCAACATGAGGACCAAAGTTGTGCCAATGACAGTCAAAGAAACCATTATGAGACTGAGGAACACGAATAAAACTGTTAGAGACATCAGTCAAACCTTAGGCTTACCAAAATCAACTGTTTGGAACATCATTCAGAAGAAAGAGAGCGCTGGTGAGCTTACTAATTGCAAAGGGACTGGCAGGCCAAGGAAGACCTCCACAGCTGATGACAGAAGAATTATCTCTATAATAAAGGAAAATCCCCAAACACCTGTCTGACAGATCAGAAACACTCTTCAGGAGTCAGGTGTGGATTTGTCAATGACCACTGTCCGCAGAAGACTTCATGAACAGAAATACGGAGGCTACACTGCAAGATGCAAACCACTGGTTCGCTGCAAAAATAGGATGGCCAGGTTACAGTTTGCCAAGAAGTACTTAAACGAGCATCCACAGTTCTGGAAAAAGGTCTTGTGGATAGATGAGACTAAGATTAACATAGCAGAGTGATGGCAAGAGCAAAGTATGGAGGAGAGAAGGAACTGCCGAAGATCCAAAGCATACCATCTCATCTGTGAAACACGGTGGTGGGGGTGAAATGGCATAGGCATGTTTGGCTGCTGAAGGTACCGGCTCGCTTATCTTCATTGATGATACAACTGGTGATGGTAGTAGCTTAATGAATTCTGAAGTGTATAGACACATCCTATCTGTTCAAGTTCAAACAAATGCCTCAAAACCCATTGGTCGGCGGTTCATTCTACAGCAAGACAATGATCCCAAACATACTGCTAAAGCAACAAAGGAGTTTTTCAAAGCTAAAAAATGGTCAATTCTTGAGTGGCCAAGTCAATCACCCGATCTGAACCCAATTGAGCATACATTTTATATGCTGAAGAGAAAGCTGAAGGGGACTAGCCCCCAAAACAAGCACCCATAAGCTAAAGATGGCTGCAATACAGGCCTGGCAGAGCATCACCAGAGAAGACACCCAGCAACTGGTGATGTCCATGAATCACAGACTTCAAGTAGTCATTGCATGCAAAGGATATACAACAAAATACTAAACATGACTACTTTGATTTACATGACATTGCTGTGTACCAAACATTATGGTGCCCTGAAATGGGGGGACTATGTATAAACACTGCTGTAATTTATACATGGTGAAACCAAAATATATGAAAATGGCCTTTATTAAAATCTGACTATGCACTTTAACCACATGTGTTTTTTTAATATTACAAATCTCAAATTGCTTGTACAGAGTTTGTACGTTCTCCCCGTTACCTGCGTGGGTTTTCTCCGGGACCTTTGGTTTCCACCCACTTTCAAGACGTACAGGTTTGTAGGTTAACTGGCTTGGTAGAAATGTGAAATTGTCCCGAGTGTGTGTAGGATAGTGTTAGAGTGCGGAGATCATTGGCCAGTGCGCACTCTGTGGGCCAAAGGGCCTGTTTCCGTGCTGTATCGCTACACTAAACTAAACTAGAACTAATGTCCTTTTGTGCTGCTGATATAGTACACATTTAACTTCACTGCTCCATATTTTTGTGCTGCAGCAGGAGAAAGCCCGTTCTGAAGTTTACGATCAAAGGCCAGAGAAGACGTGCTCATCTTCAATGCGTATTCAAGACCTGGAGAAGGTTTCTGTGATAAATCAACATACACATGATGATATAGATGAGAAAATCCTGATATTCAATCAACATGTTCAGGATAATATAGATGAGAAAGTTTCAAAACTGAACCAGCATTTTCAGGATGATATAGAAGAAAAACTTAATCAGCAAGAGCTATGGCACCAAGTGGAGTTGCAGCGAGTAAGTAGCATCTTGACTAGCAGGTTGGAGCAGCTTAAAGACAGAATTAGAGATTCCATCAAAGCAAACTTCAATGTAAGTGATTTGCCCAGAGATGATTTTGCAGAGTTGCCATCTATAGGAAAAGGCTTTCTGATAGACAGTAATGGCACCATGGACAAAGAAGAATCAAAAATAATAGACCACCAGAAACTTAATTTGAACTTATCATTAACAACAACACCAGGGATTTTGCAGAACCATTTGCTGACTGGAAATAAGCACACAGTTGTCACAAATCAAGAGCATATTAGTCCTAATATGTTTGTACTAGAAAATTCATTAGGGAAGAAATCACGAGGCAATACTGCATTATCTTCAAAGGCGGAAAATACTGCAACATCTCGACTGGAGGATGTCGGTACAGTGGTGCTGAATAAATCATCTTCAGAGTTGAAAGTGATAGAACAAGTCTCAAAAAGTGGGAAGCAGCCAAGGCAACTCAAGCAACATATTTCAGAGGTGACCAAAGGCAAATCGGTGCTTTCAAGGAAAGAGCAGGAGCACCCTCCAGTTTCAAAACTGCAGGGTTCCAAGCAGGCTACGGCTAAACATAAGACAAACCAGAACCATGATGGCAAGTCAGCAGATTCTGTGAAGGCGATTGCCAAATGTGAAGAGCCCCGGCAAGGCAAATGGAAGGGAGTCTGTGTTCTTGGCAACTCTGAAACTGCTGAGGTCAGGAAATACAATTCTAAAAACTCAAACTCCGAAAAGATGGAAGGCCCTGAAATTAAGGGAGTTAAAGAGGAGCAGCATATGTTATCTGAAATGTCTCAGTCAAAGGGCAAGAATAGGAAAGTCAAAAAGAAGAAACATGACAAGACCAACAACACTGTTGGTAAGTTTTGTTGATATACATTTTGGTTCACGTTCAGCCCTGAAAGAGCTTTGTGACTGACAGAGCAAATAGGTATTTAGAAAAGTTCTGAAAGCGGTGGGGCTTGGGATGGCGCGTAATGATACTTCCCTGTTATCATTTAGATTAGGTAAAAAAATAACTTTTTAGTGGAAGTAGTGAACATTAATAACTGAATAAAAGTTGGCATGTGTCGGGCACAGGAGTATATCTTCAAGATGGGCCAAATTACGACACATCCCCTGCATTTTACCAAGATCAGTGGGAGTACAGATGCTTAGAAAGCTGGTGTACTAATTGTCAGGTGTCAGCCAAAGGTTAGAATGGAAAGCATTAAAGATTGGTATCCTAATTTGGAGCTGAAAATCTAGAACTCTTCACAAAAGGAGGAATCACTAGGTCTCCTATTCTTGAACTTTTAGAATTGTCCTCTGTTAGTTGGCACCTACTCCTGCGCTAGTGGAAACAAGATTTATGTTTTTTTAAGTAACTCCTTGCTGAAGTGGAATTGGAAATTATTTTTTTTGTTAACCTGAATTTCTTAGAACTTCAAGTTGCCTTGGCAGATGTAATGAAAAGGCTTTTATTCACTTATGGGACATAGGTAGCCATCACACCAGAGACCGTTTGTTGATTTAACAAAATAGCATAATTTTATACTTTAATGTAAACTGCTGCAGCTTCTGATCACTTGAATGAGTAATGGCACAGGGATCATGATTGAGAAAATTGAGGTTCCGTTGTTAGTAACAAAGATTCACGCCAGTTCTATGGGCAGGTGGAATAGTTGTTTAATTAAATTCCTTTGTGCTCAAACAATATGATGCTGAGCTTATGTGCCATGAAATATTAGCTTGCTTATTCCTCAACGACTGACAACTACCCATTTAAACTGATCCAACATTAATTCCATTATTTAATTCTCCCAATATTTTCATCAACCACTACACCCCCCCCCCCCTCCAATTTTTACCATGCACCTACAAACCAAGCACAATTTAAAGTAGCCAACAAACTTACCTGCACCTTGAGATGTGGGGAAAAGCCAGAGCAATAGGAGAAACCCACACATTTACAGAGAAAATGTGCTACCTCTACAGACAGCACCTGTGCTCAGACCTGAACTCTTTGACACTGAGGCAGCCACCTCGACTTGGACCATCTCCGACATCTCCCTACCGTTTTTACCTCACCGTCTCCATCACAGGAGATAGTCTATCGACTGACATCTATTATAAACCTACCGACTCACACAGCTATCTAGACTACACTTCTTCCCGCCTTGCCTCCTGCAAAGACTATCCGCTACTCCCAATTCCTCCGTCTACGTGGCATCTGCACCGAAGATGAGGTGTTCCATACCAGGACATCTGAGATGTCCTCATTCTTCAGGGAAGGTGGTTTCCCTCTTCCATCATAGATGAGGCTCTCACTAGAATCTCCTCAATATCCTGCAGATCCGCTCATGCTCCCCCTCCCACCAGTCGCACACAGTGCCCCTGGTCCTCGCCTTTCACCCTATCAGCCGTCGCGTATAGCACATAATTCTCCAACATTTTTACCACCTCCAACCACACCCACCACTAGCCACATCTTCCCATCTCCACCCCTTTCCACAGAGACTGCTCCCTCCGCAATTCCCTGGTTAACTCGTCCCTTCCCACCCAAACTAGCACCTCCCCAGGTACTTTCCCCTGCAGCCGCAGGAGATACAACACCTGTCCCTACAACTCCTTCCTCGACTCTGTCCAAGGACCCCGAACGTCTTTTCAGGTGAAGCAGAGGTTCACTTGCACCTCCTCCAACCTCATCTATTGTATCTGCTCTTCCAGGTGTGGACTCTTATATATCGGCGAGACCAAGCACAAGCTCGGCAGACGTTTAGCTGAACACCTCTGCTCAGTCTGCCTAAACCTATCTGATCTCCCGGTAGCCAAACACTTTAACTCCCCTTCCTCCCACATTGACCATTCTGTCCTGGGCCTCCTCCATTGCCAGAGTGAGGCCCAGCGCAAATTGGAGGAACAGCACCTCATATTTCGCTGTTGAATTCTTGCTTTCAATCTCTCTCCATACCTCCCCTTCCCAGTTCTCCCACCAATCTGACTGTCCCCGATTACATTTTATCTCTGTTTGCTTTGTTGTCACCTCCTCCTAGCTAACAATAATTTATTCTACATTTTTCTTGATCTACATCCCCTTTTAATGTCTTGTTCTCACACCTTACACTTCTTTATCTCTGTGTCTCCCTCTTTCCTGACTTTCAGTCTGAAGAACCGTCTCGACCCGAGACGTCACCCATTCCTTCTATCCAGAGATACTGCCTGTCCCACTGAGTTACTCCTGCATTTTGAGTCTAACCTTGACCACTGCTGCCAAAGATATTTGCATAACTAACTGTACTAATTGGCAAGTAGAATCTTGCAGACTATATAATCGTGAATTTGTGTTGGAATGGGTCAAGCTCCAGCCTGCTTCTGAAGGTGAAAGGTACCAGGAAATAATCAACGAAGCATGTTGGTAGAGCATATTGTTGTGATTTTTCTGTGAAATAATGTAATATTTTTTTCTGCTCTTCTAATAACACCCTCAGGGCAGAGAGCTGATGAATGTGCCGAAAAGCAAGAAGGTGTTCGGGCATCTTCCGGTATAACAAGACCTAAACAAAATGGTAAGGAAGCACCAGTAAAATGAAATGCTTAATATTTTGGCTCCTTTTTGTTTTATATTTTAAAGCTCAAACCAGTACTTTGATGACTAAGTTGGTGTTCTTTTTTTTAAACATAACTTGGATTGCCAAATTTTCATAACAGATTTTCATACCGGATGCACTTTCATAACTATAAATGAAAATTATTAAAAAGTGCAAATGCTGGAAATCTGAAATAAAAATAAAAATGTTGGTGCATGCAGCAGGTCAGAGCAAGTGAGGGGGAGCCGAGTAGAATAAAGGGAACATCTCTGATTAGGTAAGACCAAATGTGGCAGTTGGAAGCACATACTCTTTGTCTATGTTAGGTGTTGTCATTTGTGGGTCAGGCTGTACTAACGAGGAGAGGAAAACTGAGCCCAAATCATAAATGGATGACTGACAAAAATGGCCAGTTCTGAAATGAATGGGGAAAAAAGCGCGTTACCTAAAGCTGGAAAACATGTTTAGAGTTCAGAAAACTGCAGCACCTCTGCATAGAGGTTACATTGGGGCTTGTTGTAACCATGCAGAGGTCACAAACATATAGCTCAGAGCAGACATGGGGGTGGAGAATAAAAGTGGCAAAAACCGGAAGCTCGGGGTCGTTGCAGTGGACCACAATGCAGAGGAGACCAAATATTGAATATCACTTAACGTTCATATTGTGAACATTTACAACTGTGTCAGAGCTATGCAAGAAGTCTATTTGTAACCACTAACGATTGCCTGTGGTGTTTGTATTCTATTCTAAACTGATCTTCAAATTCAAATGACTGAATTGCTTTAATTTTAAATATTATGTGTTAAATTGAAGATAGTCGATTCTATGTTATTATGCAGAAATTCGTCATTTGAGCTTTGCATCCTTACTGAGCAGCTCTTTTCATTTCTCAGATGATGTATTTCTTCCCAAAGACATTGATTTAGAAAATGTGGAGATGGATGAAACAGACCGTGAGGTGGAACATTTTAAGAGGCAAGTAAAAAGAGAACCTAATTGGCATGAGTTTCAACAGCGATTCGGATAGGCAGTTTTCTTCAACGTGTGAAAAGGAGAGTTTTCAGTTATACTGACATTTCTTTATTTTCTGTCAACAATGACACAAATAACTAACAATAAAATGACTTTGGAGACCGCCTTTCCATGTTTATCTCTTTTCATACTCCTGCTTTTTCCAATGCGAAAGCTATTGCATTTCTTGTTTATGCTTTGAGTGCTCCCTCTTGTGCTCAAGCCTTCCATTTCTCATTTCTCGATTGTCACTTGCTATCTTGAATTTTTTAATCCATTTTTAGTTTAATTTTAATTTTCTGGTGTTTTCTTCCCTTGATAGATCTCATCAATTTTACCCACGGTCTCATTGCTGCTATTTCTTACCGGTAGATTCTCTCCCTTATTAGTTTTGCTCTTCCTTGACCTTGCCTTTCAGTTCTTGTATGCCCTGGTCCCAGGTTCACTCACTTGCATTGTTCATCAATCCTAGCAGGCAGGATTGAGCTGATGGCTGGCCAGCAGTTGTACATAGAACTGTTGGATAACTGGGTATTAGCATCAACATGATCTGCCTGCCATTATGTCGCATCAAAGCCAGCTATCAGTGCATTGCACCCAAAACCCGCCACCAATACAATACAATTCAATTTATTGTCATTTGGACCCCTTGAGGTCCAAACGAAATGCTGTTTCTGCAGCCATACATTACAAACAAATAGACCCAAGACACAACATAATTTACATAAACATCCATCACATCGCTGTGATGGAAGGCCAAAAAAAACTTATCTCTCCACTGCACTCTCCCCCCCCGATGTCAGAGTCAAAGTCAAAGCCCCCGGCGGGCGATGGCGAATTGTCCCGTGGCCATTAAAGCCACGCCGGGTGATGCAAGGTCACACACCGGGTCTTGGTGTTAGAGCCCCCGGCGTGCGCTCGCGAACTCCCGCGGCCATTCCAAGCCGCACGGGGCGATGGTGTAAGGCCCCGCTCCAGGAGCTCTTCAACCCCGCAACTCGGGCGGGAGAAGTCGCCGTTGCGGAAGCCCCGAAAAGCGGACTCCCCCCAGGGACCCGCAGGCTCCCGGTGCCGCCCGCCAAACCCGCAGTTGCAGCCACCGAATCTCCAGAGGTCGGGCCGCAGCAGCGTCCACCACAGCTCCACCCGCTCTGGACTCGGCCAGCTCCGCGACGGTGAGGTGAGTAGTCGGCACCACAGCCCCCGGTCTTCCTGTTGGAGGCCGCTCCTCGTTGCAGCCCCAACGACAACGGAGACCCGACAAAGAAAAGGTCGGGTCTCCCGTGCAGGGAGAGATTTAAAAGTTACCCCCAACCCCCCCACAACCCCCCCCCCCCCCCCCCCCACACACATACCCCAACAAAAATAACAAAAACTACATAAAAACATAGACATAAAATAATAAAAAACGCAGACGGACTGCAGAGGCCGCTGCTGACGAGAGTCGCGCCGCCCACCGGAGAAGTCCAAGGGCTTCTCCAGATGGCCTCAAGCTGAGTGGTCAGTTGTGCAGTATCAGGCCCCTTTACTTCATGTCGCTTATCTAATGTGATTCTATTAATTTGAATAGAGTTGCTGACCTGGAAGAAAATAGTAAGTGGTTTACTTAAATTGTTTTAAATTGTATGAGGTAAGTGTATTTTTAAATAAATGTGTGTAACATGTTAATTTTTTTAATTAAGCAGAGACATATTGGATACAATTATAAAGACCATCAAGGGTGATCTGAGATCAGGGTGATAGGATAGCAATTTGATGCCTGGTTGTTCCTGGCTGAATGCACTGCTCTGGTCTGGCTGGAGCCACGTGACCTTTCGGATGGTTTGGATAAGAGAATAGTATTTGTGCTGACCTGAATCACTTGCCAGATCAAACATTATTATCAAACATCTTTATTAACATTTCTAAGTAGATAAAAGCATAAACATTTCAGACATAAATAAAAATTAAGAATGATCACCATTGTATTCATCCTAAATACCGTTAGCATTTTGTTACTCATCTTCATAATTGACGTTTTCTTTTGTAGTTATTTTTGCTGAAAACAACAAAACTCTACTTTTTATTTCATTTGCAACCAATAGCATTTTGTTTTGTATAATACAGCAGGTGAGTTATTTTTTTGTGTGGATATTTAATTCGTATAGCAAAGCAGGAATAACAATGTTGTTGGTATGTTTTTTCGTTCCATTTTGCTCTGACACATTTATTTTATTTTCACTTGTAGGTTTTGCATTGACTCTGCAAAACAGTCGAGGCCAAAGGTGTCTGTAAACTGGTCTAACTTTAGTCTGAAAAAGGGTCCAAATACAGCTAATTGAAGAGGGCACCCAGCTCTTGCCTAACAGAAACTGGAAATGCCCTGCGGTTATCATTCCTTGCTGCGATGGATATCAGCCTGCTCTCACAGCTTAAACCAATTTGCTGTGATGTATGAACAACTTGCTGTGATGTCATCCACAACCAGTGCCTTAGCCAGAAGAAGTGCACGTCTCTAAGTGGGTGGCTTAATTGTTTCTTGGGTTTGTTTCTTGTGCTTTATGGTCATTGTGAGAAATGTTGTCGATAAGTGTTGACACCAGTGAAGCAAATGGGAGTTCCAGTAGAAATCAATATGGGAATTGTAAAGTTCCAAAGTTTGCAAAATGTTTTTTGGGCAGTCAAGTCAGATAAAATGTGGAATAGGATAGTTGTTTGGTCGTTAAAGTGACAGTAAGGCAGGGCAGTCACATTTCATGCTACTTGAGGATTGTCTCTTGTGCAATGATCTGTAAATGGAACTGATTTTTAGGAAAACGTCTTGGTCTTAAATCTAAATAAAATCTGTCAGCATAAAAATCAAATAATATTTAACATCTTGGATTTTGCACCAATTGGGTGTAGCTTTAATTAGCCCCTTTGGCAAGATGTGTATAGTAATTGCTGTCCTAAGAATGTCTCATGAGAACTGGAGTAAAGGTGAATATTATCAATAGTCATCTCTGGGAACACAATTCAGTGATAGAGCAAAGACTACATTTGAAATGTAACAATGCTATAGTGTGTTTTGTCAACTGGGAAGGTAGATCATGTGCCTTTTGATTGTCCATTTCTCTTCCCAGTTCTAATTCTGAGACCTTTGAACGTACATTTATAGAATCAGAAAAATAAATTGAGGCGATTACTTTCAAAACTGACACCCAGGTTAGTGCAGCCCGTTTTCCTTAATAGGTATGTAAATAAGCTGTGTATTTGGAAGCTGTTGAAACAGTGTAGAGGGAATGGTGAAATTGCCAATACCATTTAAAATCGGCTTTGAAAAATGCTCTGATTTTTGTAGCTCTTAAATTAGCTAGCTAAATTTTTTGACAGCATTAGACCCAAGCAATGCTATATAGAAAAAATGACTTGAGGCTAATAGCACAGCAATTAATTGTGTGCAGGCAACTGCATTGGTGCTTATTTTAAACACTACCAGGTAGTGACAATCTGCCCATTACAGGAGGTGCTGTGCTGTAATGGAAGTCTTACATCAGCATTTTTGATCGTGCTTTCTCTCTTCTCAATTACATCATCAATCTCAGAAGTGCACAGTTCCCTATCTTAACAATAGCTTTTTTAAAGCTGTTTTGACACCAAACCAATATTCTAAGTGTTGTTGAAGCACAAATTTTGGACAAATACTATCTATAACATAGAATTCCAATGCCGATGTAGCAGGGTAATGATCTGAAAATCTGGTGTTGCTTATGATTTGGTTGGAAATGAAGAGTAAATATGGAACTGCAAACTCTTTAAAATCAAAAATCAGAGTTCATGTTTTGGTTATAATGTGAGTGGCAGAGCTTCATCAACCAATTGTGTTCCTTTGCTGACCTCGTACAGCAAATTATCTACACAGTGATCAGACTCTGATCATAAGCCCAATAATATTTGTATTCAGCCCAAGTACAATCAACAATTGAGCATACTAAATCTGACCTCCTTGGTTATTTCTGGTAAATAAAATGCTGCAAGTACATTGCTTCTTTCTCCTTTTCTTTTTATAATTAATTTCTATTCCTTAAATTGCTGCCACATCCCAGCCAAGAATAAGATCATAATTGCCAGAAAGAAAAAAAATGATTTGGCCATGTGGTATCTTCATGGCGAGTAAGTATTAACTGCTGAACTGACGGTGATAACCAGCTGGTTGGTATCTTCTATAGTCATGGAGTAAACCGCATTTTGCAGTATATTGTACTGTAAGTTAAAGACTTCCTACTGCGCCACCATATTGGAGTGTGTAGTGGTGACAATATATAAACCTGTAGTGGCCGACCCACTTTCATATCATGGTCAATTTCAAGCATGGATGCTAATTGATCATTTATGATAAACTTTATATGTGTTTAGAACCACATTGTAAATATCCTGTGTATAGTGGTGTCGGTGCAGATAGTGCTAATGCACATCTGTACATTACAGAATGACAAACAAATCTTTATATTCAAGTGTTTTTATCAATAACTCTTAGTAAAGTAAATTGGCTATAATCGTTGTAAAGTTCATTTTATGTGAAGATTAAATAAAGTCCTCACCAAGGTGATGGAAACTGAATGAAAACTTTCCTGTTGTGTATTAGTGACTGTAGCTGGATTTGCATTGTAGTATATGATTCTTGTTTCATCCTTTACTTTTCATTGTTGTAAACAGATCATTCTTGTTGCAACTTGAAGACATGTGAGTCACAGAGCAGCAGTCCATTCCCATGAAGTGGCATTTTATATTATAGTATTTGCTTTACTTGTTTTTGTTTTGTTTATAAAACCAGCTTCTTGGCATGTGTCCTGTTTTTTTGTTGTTTTTTTTGTCCTGTTTATGCTGTCTTTAATTTGGTTTCCTTTTGGAAGAAGGAAGTATATGTTCTGTTTGTAATGGATGCTACAATGAATATGATTTTTGTCTGAATCTCATAACCATCTCCACAGCGCTCACATTCTCAGCAAGATTTAGATTGGGATATATTCACATTATATGTTGGACTGAGCCCTCTGGAAGAAATGTTTTTAATTTGAAATAAGAATATTGTTTCTGAATAGTTGTAGGGAAGGTATCTTATGGTATAAATTCATTTTGTGTTGTATGCTCCATTTCATGCCTGCAGCAGATCCCAGAAATGTTTGGGGAAGCAATTCCCATCCACTGAAACAGTTTCATGTATGCTTCACTTTGTTTAAAATACGTGTTTGAAGTAACCCCGTGTAGTTTTCAAAATGTGAAATCTTATCAATTTATAATCCTGCAATTGGTTGTTTAAATAGATTTTGTTCCATTATATGTATCTTTATTTTGTATTGTAACAAGAGCATTTTTATCTATTTCAAACCAAAAATTGTTAGTTTTATACGACTTTCTGGCACCAGCCAGTCTGAACTAAAACGCAGTGGTATAAGCCAATGTTCTGACTGTTAATTCTGAAAAGAATGTAGGTTTCTATTATGCTGGCCGAGACATTTTTGATATCCTTTTTTTAAATTATGTACTGTGAATTGTCTTTCTTTTGAAAGATAAATACAATGTCTTGATGAAGATATGTGTGCTTATTTTCTTAGAGATTTGTTCTGCATCCATTTGTAGGTCCAGAAAGACATGAGAAGGATTGGTGGGATTTGACAAGAAGTGACATTCATCAAGCGTCATCTGTCTATGAAATCCAACACAGAAATTGCTTGCCATTAATTACAGCATTTAGCCATGACGATAGTTATCCCAGCAGCACAGAAATGCCTACTGCTTAGTCTGTTCAGAGTCAGAAAAAGAAATCAGGTAAAAGCATTATATTTGACCTGGATCCATTTTTTTAAAGTGTTAATGTGAGAACTCAAAACAGTTCTCTGCACTACATGCCCTTATATTGTTTATGTTCCCGAGAAACCGGTTAGACACAATTTTGTGCCAGTCCGGTATCTATTTTCTACTTTGCTAAATGAAACCCTTCAGCTGACAACAAATGTAGTTAATAACAGCTGTTAACAAAAGTGCACTTTCTCCTATGCAATTAGTGATAGTGGTTAGAAGAGCTCATAATCCTGTGCTTTTCACAATCAAGGATTTATCTTTCTGGAATGGAGAGGAAAGTAATTACAGCTGGATTTTTTTTCTAATTAGACGGTGAAATTAGAAATTAATTTCTTTATATTTCCGAGAATCTTTTCCAAAAGAAAGTAAATCAGCATCTTTAGAAAATGACGTCTTCCATTGAAGTTTGAATCAAGTTTGATGTTTTTCTTCAAGTTATACAAAGTTGTGCGTTCAAATGATCCTAATCACTGCAAGACTTAATCTGAAAACCTACAAGAAATTATCACCCTGTTATTGAAAACACAAGTTTCAGTTTTTAATGAGAATTGGTAATGAGTGAAGCTGAAGTCCTTTCTAGTTTTTTTTTATATGGCATTTCTCACGAGTTTGCGAAGGTTGCGTTGACCATTGGATACACCTTTTCCTGAGCACTTCAGCCTTAAAATGGATCCAGGGTTTAAGATTTCAATATCTCACCTACATTAAAATGTTTTAATATACTAATCTGACTTTTGAAACTTCAACTCTTTTTATGTAGATATGTAAATGCTATAATATTTTGCGGTTCTAATATCTCAGTTCATCAAGAATGAAGTCCGATCAAGGCCAAATCTGCAACCAAGTACAACATAATGTACAATTTTAGAAATGGTCCTCATATGATTTGCCATCAAGGTGATACTTTATGTATGTAGAGATTGCAGCTGTAGAGTGAGCAATGTTACACCTAGAACGCACGCAGCTTTGTATCTTCACCATATCTTCAAATCGCAATTATTTCATCAATTAAAATATATTTGGCACAATATTTAAATTTAAGATAAGAAATGTGACCAACAAAACAAGATGCAGGAGGAATTCAGTGGATCTGGCACCATTTGTGGAGGGAAATAGACAGACAATGTTTTCAGGTCTGAAGAATGGTCCTGACCTCCCATATCTTATCTGTTCATTTCCCTTTACAGATACTGCTTGACCCACTGAGTTGCTCCAATTTTTTATTTTTTTTTAATGTTCAGTATTGAATAATAGGACAGATTCAGTTCACAGCCTGATGACGCACTCACGTTTATTAAAAAAATGAAAACATCATGTTCAATATTGTGTTAACCTTTGAGAAATGCAAAATTGGAGCCAAGATATGAGTAAAGGTGACCTCTTCAATATTAATATCTTCAATATGTAATGCCCACGATGTGTGATTCAATCTTATTTTGGTTTAGTTTTTCCTGGTAAATTGATGGTATGTGGAAAAAGCCAGCCTTATTGCTCAACATGGAACAACTTTTTAAATGGTGGAACAAACTATGAACTGTTATTATTATTGTATTGCCATTCCCAATGTGTGATCACACAATGTAGTTGAGCAAAGTGAAATTTTATCTAAGTACTATGATTGGAGACTTCGTTAGCTTGGACAATTAAGTGTAGAGAGCAAAGGAGGTGATATTTTGTACCTGCAGTACTTGTGATGGTTTAATGAGTAAGTCTGTGAATTTTGCCATGTTTCATGCAGAGTAGAATATTTTCATAGTTTACAAAAGACAAAAAGGTAAAGATAAAAAAATAGAATAATAATTTTTTTTTTTAAATTGAATAATTTTCTTCCAAGTTAGAATGGTGTGCAACTTTGATAGGCTGTGGGCCGAGCATCAAAAATGTGTCTAGAAATCGGTTTTCGTGACCCAAGTCACCAAACTACATGAAATGTTCCACAGATTTAGATGAAATATAATTGAGAAGGATGTCATAACTCGTCATTGCCAAAAGTTGCACATTAATTAATTAAACTAATTAGAAAATGAAATCGGGAAAGTAAGCACCATTTAGTGGCCAATGCCCATATTACACCATGGGCAGCCTATTTCCGTGTTGCCGTCCATTTAAACTATATTATTATTACACTAAATTAACATCCACCACAGTGAGTTCACCAGGCACCTCCTCACTGTGATGGAAGGCAAAAGTCTTAAGTCTTTGTCTCATCCTTTCTTATTCTCCCTCTGCGCCGAGGCGATCCAGGCTTCAGATGTTGTGACCCCGCCGGGCGATGGTAAGTAATGTCAGTTCCGCGGCTGAATCCGAGCTCCGCCGATGGGCTGGTTCAACTCCGCGGCCCGGGGTGGTCGAAGCTGCCGAAGCGTCCAGCGGACGCAGCTGTTGTTGCGGAGGCTCCGGAGAACAGGTCACCAACCTGTGACTGAGCTCCTGACGATGTCGTCCACTGGGCCCGCGGTCGGGTCGGGTGGCCGCTGCCGCCGGGACGCTGCCCCAGCTCCGAGGCCGGGTAGCCGCTGCCTCTGCCGCTGCTCCAGCTCCGAGGCCGGGTCGCCTCTGCCGCCGCCCCAGCTCCGAGGCCGGGTCGCCGCTGCCCCAGCTCCGAGGCCGGGTCGCCTCTGCCGCTGCCCCAGCTCCGTGGCCTCTGCCCCAGCTCCGAGGCCGGGTCGCCTCTGCCGCTGCCCCAGCTCCGAGGCCGGGTCGCCGCTGCCGCTGCCCCAGCTCCGAGGCCGGGTGGCCTCTTCCGCTGTCCCAGCTCCGAGGCCGAGTGGCTGCTGCCGCTGCCCCAGCTCCGAGGCCGGGTTGTGTGCTAGCCTGAATGAATGAGTGAATGCACAGCTTCCAAATCTCATTTTTTCACATTATAAAAGGGTGCAATTAAATTAATTAAAGTCCATACAGATAGATTTTCATAAATTCAGACTTTAGATCTTACCTTTCAGTTCCAGTTGATTCACAAAGTTTGACTGCAGCACCTCAGCAGCGACTTTGCTTTCAAGACTTTCTTCCTCTTCTATCCACTTAGCAGCACATTCTTCAGCCTTCTTAATGCTTTTCTCACTAAATTCAATTACCCTGCTGCAAGTTTCCACGACATGTATTCCACAGAACTAGAAAGAACCTTCATCGGAATCTTCAGTAAAACAGGCATCAGTGAAGTCCTCTCAGCTATGTTGTGTGCTAGCCTGAAGCAAAAAGCGTGATTGGCCAACTGACATACAACTCAATGTTAAACGTGCTTTGATTGGACTAAAAATACCCGAAATCTTTCCAGTTTTTCTCTAATTTAATAAAAATGTGCAAGTCTTGTTCATGACGAGTTTCATGGGTGATTTATATAATATTTTTACACAATATGTGAAAATTTCATGTAGTTCTGTGACTTGGGTCACGAAACACTGGAATAAAGCTCTTTGGCCCACAGCCTATGAGGGGAACATACTGAAGATCTCACAATTTTAAAGCTCTTGTTCTCTTTGATGGTAGAAGTAATAGGTTCAGGAAGTATTATTGGAGGTGCAGTTTTGTAAATTTACCACAGCATGCTAGTGGTGGAGAGAATAAAAACTGTAGGTTACCAATCGAACAGACTACTTTGTTCTAGATGTTACTGAACTGTCGAAGTGTTTCGTGTAGCTGCACTCATCCAGGTAAGTGGAATATTCCGGTTGATGGCAGCTGGTGAGTTTTGAATAGCATCATGAATCCAGCTCCCATATTACTTTTGCATCACCAGCTGCTGCCTTTCCAACTTGGCTGCCTTCTGAGCAAATTCACAATGTACAAGCAGAAATCAATTTCTGTATCTTTTATTGTTTACTAGACCATGTGGGACCCGTTGGGTCCCTGTCAGCTGGGAGGCCTGGTCCCCCAACGCAATATTCCACCACTCGCCCCTTACCCCCATGGGAGGCCTGGTCCCCCAACGCAACCCATTCCCCAACATAAGATTCCACCACTCCCCTGCCTCCCCCAGCACTGGACTTAAAAAAAAAATCCAATTGCACTTCCTCTGCCTAACCCATCACTTCCAATTCCACTTCCACTGGCCCCGCCCCCTCCTGTGCTGGCAGGAGCCGGAGTAAGTGTTCAATGATGGCAACACTGTCGGGGGACTGTGAGATTCCATTCAGGTGGAAACTTGGTGGAAGCACAGGGTGTTCCTGGATTGCAACTTTGTATGGAAGTTTGTTGTAAGCTGGGGCTGCAAGGATTTAACAGTAAAAATCTTTTTAAAGTTGGCTTTTATTAACCGTTAAATATCAATAACGAGAAATATAGCATCAAATCTGAAGGTAACCAGACAAGGGCGACGACGGGAAAAAGCCGAGTATGGTTCCGCAAAATTTTTAGTGCTACTGTGTACATTTT
The DNA here is from genome assembly GCF_010909765.2 of Amblyraja radiata. Lineage (NCBI taxonomy): Eukaryota > Metazoa > Chordata > Chondrichthyes > Rajiformes > Rajidae > Amblyraja > Amblyraja radiata. Next base: position 36,697,626 of record NC_045966.1, on the reverse strand, counting down.
GGCGAAGATATGATCGCATGCACACGCGCGCACACATACACACACACAGACGCACACACATACACACACACAGAAACAGACACACACAGAGGAACACACGCACACAGAAACGCGCACACACACACACACACAGAGAAACGCGCACACACCCACACACACAGAAACGCGCACACACCCACACACACAGAAACGCACACACAACCAGAAACGCGCGCGCACACACACACACACACAGGAACGCGCGCGCGCACACACACACACACACACACACAGGAACGCGCGCGCACACACACAGAAACGCACGCACACAGAAACGCAAACGCGCACACAGAAACACACACACAGCGAAACACACAGGCGCCGGCAGACACGCACAGGCTGGCAGGCAGGCAGGCACACATGCACAGGCACGCACAGACACACAGGCACGGACACACACAGGCACAGGGACACACACGGCACACACACACACGGACGACACAGACACAATGACACAGGCACACACACAGAAACACGCACGCAGACACACGCACAGAGACAGACGGACACGCACGCAGACACACGCACAGAGAGACAGACAGACATGCACGCAGACACACGCACAGAGTGACTGACGCACGCAGACACGCACGCAGAGAAACGCACAGGCATGGAAACACGCACAGGACGAGACTTTTAATAGTATATATAGATTTTGCTGCTTACGGTACATCCTGTGGAGAATGCGGGGTTTTCTTTAAAAATAAATCCAGGAACTCATTCCATCACTTGGATTCCATCTCTTGCTTTGAGACCCTCCCTAAAATCTAGGCCTTTGGTCACCTAACATCTGCTTTATCATGGTGTCTAATTTCACCAATGCAGGGTTTTATCTGGTGACTCGAGATCTTTTTGTATCTGAAAGGGATAATATTAATGCATGTTACTACTCCACTCATCACATTGACAAAATTTGTTTCATTTTCTTAATGGGGACTGCTTGGTCCTTTAGTTTATTTTTTGCTCCTGCTTTGCAGACTATAATGCAGATAACTTTGATCCTTATCAATTGGTAGGAATGAATTGGATGCACAGATGTAATTTGAAACTGTGGTTGCTTCAGTGCATCAATGACTTTCTTATGAATTGTTGGATGTGCGTCAGTCATCCTGCTGTTTGGAAGTTTTGATTGCAGAATATAAATCTCGATTTTTCAAGGTTTATTATGAGAATTGCCCCTTGTGAGATCATAGAATATGTTAAAGCTAAGACATCCAGACAATTGTTTAGTAAGGTAGTGTAACTTGGCAGCATTATGGAGTGAGCTTGAATCAGTACATCAATGTAATTTATAACTATTACGCGTCCCCTGCTGGTATCACTGTAATTTTGTGCTTTAATAATGTTACTTGGGAAGTCTTTATATTTAGTATCGTTGGCTGACTCGGGTGGTGTTTTCTATTCTATCATGTAGGTTATTAGTAAATACATGAATAGGTTGAGGCCCCAAAATGCACCATTGCAGATTTTTTGTTCCAATTTCTCCGTTTGAGTGACATTCCTCCTTTATACTGCTCATCAAATTTCATATGCAGGGGAAATAATTTAATTGCCATTCTATGTCCTTCTAATTTAGCTACCTATGTTTTATCAAATGCCTTTGGTAGCAAAAACAGGAAGGCAGATTACTATCTAAATGGTGTCAAGTTGGGAAAAGGGGAAGTACAACAAGATCTGGGGGGTCCTTATTCATCAGTCAATGAAAGTAAGCATGCAGGTACAGCAGGCAGTAAAGAAAGTGAATGGCATGTTGACCTTTATAACAAGAGGAATTGAGTATAGGAGTGAAGAGGTCCTTCTGCAGTTGTATAGGGCACTAGTGAGACCACACCTGGAGTATTGTGTGCAGTTTTGGTCCCCTAGTTTGAGGAAGGACATTCTTGCTATTGAGGGAGTGCAGCGCAGGTTTACAAGGTTAATTCCCAGGATGGCAGGACTGTCATATGCTGAGTGAATGGAGCGGCTGGGCTGGTATACTCTGGAGTTTAGAAGGATGAGTGGGGATCTTATTGAAACGTATAAGATTATTAAAGGTTTGGACATGCTAGAGGCAGGAAACATGTTCCCGATGTTGAGGGAGTCCAGAACCAGAAGCCACAGTTTAAGAATAAGGGGTAAGCCATTTAGAATGGAGACGAGGAAACACTTTTTCTCACAGAGAGTTGTGAGTCTGTGGAATTCTCTGTTTCAGAGGGCGGTGGAGTTCTCTGGATACTTTCAAGAGAGAGCTAGATAGGGCTCTTAAAGATAGCGGAGTCAGGGGATATGGGGAGAAGGCAGGAACGGGGTACTGATTTGGGATGATCACATTGAATGGCGGTACTGGCACGAAGGGCAGAATGGCCTACTCTTGCACCTATAGTCTATTTTGTCCATTGCCTTGTGCAAATCCATGTAAATGGAAGTTGATAATTATGTTTATTGGGTATGAGCAGCCTTTCTGGCTGTCTGATCATTTGCCTGATCATTCTCCATGCCTTTATTATCCTTTGTTAAAGACAAGTAATTTCCTGACAGCAGATATTAAATTAATTGGTCTATAACTCTCACTTTTTTGATCCCTCATCATTCTTTCTTCTAATGATGATCATTGATTGTATATCAACGCCACTCCTACCAATTTCCACACAGAAAGCACCTATTTTATATGCATGATTCAGACTGAAAGCATGTTTTTGGGCACATTGCAAATAGTACCCAAATACTTTTATTCCAATGTACATTTCATATAAATTTATTCTTGAGCTGTCTTTTTTATGTATATCTCATTCATGGGTCCAATATTACTTCATTATTAATAAATATTGAAATATTACTTAATTCTTTACATAAAGAGATATCAGGTTGTGGGATGGACATTCACAGCAACTAATGTTTTGAAACTGTTGCTGCACGCATTAAGCTACTAATTAATAATTGATGAAATCAACGTGCAAGTGTGCCTAAGTCTAATATTTCAACCATTAATCTATTCAACTTAAAGAAAGAAAGAATTGGTCCATGACTAGTAATTTCAACATCAATAAGGACAATTATGATGACATGAAAGCAGAAATAAGTATGCTGGCAAATTAGTTTAAGGGATCACTTAATTAAAATGAACTGGCAAGCATTAAATTGTATATTTGGATGGCCTCCAGTAGTTAACTCAGAAGGTGAAGTTTTCACCGAACTTAGGGAAAAACCAAATAATTGCTTTAATATAGACAGCAGATGAGAAGATTAGACAAATTACAAATAGTTAAAAAATACTGGAAGTTCAACAAGGAACAGTAATTACAGTATGAGAGATTTATTCAGAATTGTAAAAAACAGTTTCTATATTTAAAAAGGGTAACAAAGTATGTGTTGCAGAAAATGAAAGGATTAATAATGAAACGAGCTGCAGTTGGATGACATTGGCTAATCTAGGAGAGTGAGCAAGTCATAATAAGGAGTTATAGTGAGGTAGTCACACCTAAGGTGCAGGCAGAGAATTGATGGGTGACCACCAGGATAGGGAGTAGGTAGAGAGTTCAGGCATCTTCCGTGGCCATTCCCCTGGAAAAACAGGTATACCCTTTTGGACACTATGGACGTTGAGGGGACAGCAGCAGTTAGGTGTGTGACACTGGGCCTGCTCTAAGGCATAGTGGGGTAGAGTGAAGTTGGGCAAGGTTACAGTGATAGGAGATTTGATAGATCGGGGACAGATGGGGGATTCTGTAGCAGCAAACTAGTGTCCAGTATGGTCTGTTGCCTCCATGGTGCCAGGGCCAAGGATGCCTCGGAGCAGCTGCAGAACATTTTCAAGGGGGAGGGTGAGTAGCCAGAAGTTGTTATGCATGTTGACACAAATAACATGGGTAGGAAAGATGAGGTCCTGCAGAGTGAATATAGGGAGTTGGGCAAAAGGTTAAAATGCAGGACCTTGAGGGTGGTCATTTCTGGATTACTATCAGTGCCACGTGTTAGTGAGGGTAGCAATAGGAGGTTAGGACGGATGAATGCATGGCTGAGGAGTTGTTGCAGGGGATATGAATTTAGATCTTTTGGGATTGCTTCTAGGGCAGAGGGTACCTGTACAAGAGGGGAGGATTTCACTTGAACTGGAGGAGCACCAACATTGTTGTAGCGAGGTCTGCTAGTGCTACTCGGGAGGGTTTAAGCTAGAATGGCAGGAGGGTAGAAACCAGAGCAGCAGATCTACAAATGGAAGGGCTGATGAGAAAGTGGAGGTTATGACAAGTAAGTCTCAAAGGACGGACAGGCAGTGAGTGGTTCATGAATATGTGGATGACGAAGGTCTGAGGTGGGTTTTTTTCAATGCAAGGAATATTGTGAGTAAAGCTTTTGAATTTAGAGCTTATATTGGGAATTATGATATTCAGGAATGATAGAGAGAAAGGACGAGGAGGCGGGGTGGCAATGCTGGTTAAAGAGGAGATTAATGCAATAGCAAGCAGAGATATTAGCTTGGATGCTGTAGAATCGGTACGGGTAGAACTGTCAAATAGCGAAGGGCAGAAAATGCTTGTTGGAGTGGGATACAGACCACCAAACAGCAGTAGGGAGGTTGGGGATAGCATCAAGCAGGAAATTAGGAATGCGTGTAACAAAGGTACAGCGGTTATCACGGGAGACTAATCTACATATAGATTGGGCCAACCAAATTGGTAGCAGTGCTGAGGAGGAGGATTTCCGGGAATATGTAGAAGAACCGACTGGAGGGCAGGCCATCCTAGACTGGGCATTGTGCAATGAGTAGAGCCAGGATTTTGCCATAAATGCCATGTGCCTTTTCATGCCTTTTTTGATGATTTCACCAAGATAACGCCTTTTTCACAATCGAGTGCCTAAATCAGCCTTTTTTTGCCGTTTTGCTAAAAGGTTGTGCTATTTTCTCTAACTGTACCGTGATTACAATGCCGTTTTCTATGTTAACACATTAATATTGATGTTATTATTAATGTGTTAACATAGTATAACTTACAAGAAAATTTCCACCACCGGGACAAAACCTGGGGGCGCCACCGTCGGTCGTTCATTCGTTCGTGCCGCTGCCCGCTGGTTCAGCCTTCTCCAAGATCTATTTAAGAAAGAACTGCAGATGCTGGAAAAATCGTAGGTAGACAAAAAATACAGGAGAAATTCTACGGGTGAGGCAGCACCTATGGACAAATGGAATAGGCGGCGTTTCAGGTTGAGACCCTTCTTCAGACTGATGTGGGGGGGGGGGCGGGAAAAAGAAAGGAAGAGGCGGAGACAGTAGGACTAGAAAGAGAGCTGGGAAGGGGGAGCGGGAGAAGACAAGGGCTATCTAAAATTAGAGAAGTCAATGTTGATACCGTTGGGGTGTAGACTGCACAAGCGAAATACCCAAGCTTGTCTCCTCACTACATTTACTGCTGGCTCTTGTCATAAATCTGAGTTGTCGCGTGATCTGTGCAAGGAATTCATTGATGCTGGAATTCCACTGTGGAAATTGGAAGACAAATCGCACAGGTTTTTTTTTAGAGAACTACACAGGAACATAAACCAAGTGACTCATTACGGAAAAATTATGTTGACAGCAACTTCCACACTGTTGTGCAGAAAATTAGAGATGAAGTTGCATGCAACAAAACAATTTTAAGAATAAGGAGTAAGCCATTTAGATCGGAGACAAGGAAACACTTTTTCTCACAGAGTGGTGAGTCTGTGGAATACTCTGCCTCAGAGGGCGGTGGAGGCAGGTTCTCTGGTTGCTTTCAAGAGAGAGCTAGATAGGGCTCTTAAAAATAGCGGAGTCAGGGGATATGGGGAGAAGGCAGGAACGGGGTACTGATTGGGCATGATCAGCCATGATCACATTGTATGGCGGTGCTGGCTCGAAGGGCCTACTCCTGCACCTATTGTCTATAATATGGATCTCTATAGACGAGACGACCGATACCGTGGGGAGATATGTTGCCAATGTTGACATCGGTACCCTGGAGGCAGGTCAACCATTAAAGGAGTAATTGTTGACATCAGTACTGGAGAAGTCAAACAGCTCAACTATTGCTCAGTTGTTTACATCTTCACTTGCTGTACTTTGGCCAGAAGGTATATAACACAAGAATGTTCTTCTGTTTGTGACTGATGCAGCTCTGTACATGAAAATAGCTGCTCGTGCTCTTAAAGTTTTTTTATTCCCCAAAATGTTGCATTTGACATGCTTAGTTCAAGGACTTCATAGAATTGTCAAGCACATACGTAACTTGTTCCCAAATGTCAATCGCCTCATTTCCAATGTCAAGAAAATCTTCCGTCACGTGTGCAATGTTCAAGGAAATGGCACCCGAGATTCCGCTACCTCCTCAGCCCGTTTTGACTAGATGGTGTACATGGCTCTCTGCTGTACTCTACTATGCTGCAAATTTTGAAAAGATTAAAGAAATCGTCAACTGTTTTGAAGAAGAAGAATCTGCTGCAGTCAGGATCGTCAGTGAAATCTTGCCAAAAAAGTCCCTCCACCGCGATCTTGTGTTTATTGCTTCCAATTTTGCAAACTTCCCACTATCACTTCCCTTGAGAAATGTGGCGAAACATTAGTGAATAACTTGTAGATTTTCAAGAAAGTAACTGACGACATCCATAAAATTCCTGGTAAAATATATACAAGGAAAATGTAAGAGTGATATTAGCTAACAAAGATCTTGAAATACAAAACATAGCTAAAGTTCTCAAAGGTAGTTGTAATGCACAAGATATTGACATGAATATAGAGTTGGGTTGTTTGTTTCGGGTATGCACCAGTGACCTCAGCTGAGGTAGAAAGTTTTTCACAGCTGAAGCATATTCTGTCTGACAGACGACATAGTTTAACACCAGTTAATTTGAAAAAAATGCTAGTAATTATGTGCAACCAGGCAACTTTGGTCATCTAATGTAGAATACATTTACTTTTTAACCATATTTTGGTGTTGGAAACATGTCTTTTTTTGTCAATAAATGCATTTTTCGTGCCTTTTTTGTAATTTTATTACGACTTTTTGCCTATTTCAGTGTTTTTTAGCGCCTAAACATCCTGGCTAGTAATGAAGGATTAGTTAGATAGGACTGAAGGCAGATAAATCCCCAGGGCCTGATGGTCTGCATCCCAGAGTACTCAAGGAGGTGGCCCAAGAAATTGTGGATGCATTGGTGATTATTTTCCAATGTTCTCTCGACTCTGGATCAGTTCATGAGGTAGTGGCCAATGTAAATCCACTTTTTAAGAAAGGAGGGAGAGAGAAAACGGGGAATTATAGACCAGTTAGCCTTGCATTGGTAGTGGGGAAGATGCAGGAGTCGATTATTAAAGACTAGACTAAGTGGGACCCCTTGGGTCCCATGTTCACACGGGAGGGCTGGTACCCCAACGCAATATTCCACCTCCATCAATTTCAATATTGGTGGTGGTGGGGGGGGGGGGAGGGGGGCTTTCTGGAGTGCTAGTATGGGTGTTGTGGGCTGAATGGACTGGTTTCCAGAGGGCTAGTATGGATATTGTGGGCCAAATGGATTCTTGGGGTGGCAGCTCAGTCACTCAAGCCTGATGTGCTGGCAGCTCACTCACGGCTGATGGGCTGGCAGTTGACTCACGCTATTCCTTGAAGTTCCATTTCAAGCAGGGTGCAAGGCCACCAAATTCAAATGCAGTTTCCTTCCATTTCAAGCAGGGTGCAAAGCCACCAAATTCAAGTGCAGTTTCCTACCACTTCAAGCAGGGTGCAAAGCCACTGAATTCAAGTGTTGTTTCATACCATTTCATGCAGGGTGCAAGGCCACCACATTCAAATGCAGTTTCGCACCATTTCAAGCATGGTGAAACCACCATAAAACCACACAAAACACAACATAAACACCACACTCACAGTTCAGTAGACATTCAGTGTGTTCAGTTGATTCACAGCTCGGACAGAGTCGTGACCTCTCCCTCCCCCATCTTGCAGAGACTGAGCCACACCCACACTTCCGGGTTTTATAATCCCTCCCACCGGAAGGGGCGTGGCCTTCATGGCGTGATTGACAGGAGAGAGATTCTCAACATTTTTTAAACGCTAATAACACTTTTATTTTTCATTGATGGGAAGAATCCTCTGCACCTGATGAGCGGAGGCTAACTGAGTAAGTTGGCCAAAAATCACAGCCGTAAGTGGTAGCGTTTTATCTAATCAATATACAGTGCAAACAGGAAGTTGTCAAGTTTAGACTTTTAATAATTTTTTATTTCCAACCAACCACCACCAACCATTTGCTGTGCTTTTATTACAAACCAACCACCACCAACCATTTGCTGTGCTTTTATTTCAAACCAACCATTTGCTGTGCTTTTATTTCAAACCAACCATTTGCTGTGCTTTTTTCAAACCAACCACATTTTCATTTTCAAACCACATTAAGGGCACTCAAGGTCAGTAAAACCACACTCACAGTTTAGTAGACATGTGTTCAGTGCTTTTCACAACTCAGACTTTGAGACTGTGACCCGCTCGCTCCGCCATCTTGCAGAGACTGACTGAGGCACTCAACACTTCCGGGTTTTATAGTCCCTCCGGAAGGGGCGTGGCCTTCAGGAGAGAGAATCTCAACATTTTTTAAACACTAATAACTTTTATTTTTCATCGATGGGAAAAATCCACTTGTCCTGCGCAGCGGAGGGGGGCTCTGAGTAAGATGGCCAAAAATCACAGCCGTAAGTGGCAAAGTATTTTCTAAAATCAATATACAGAACAACAGGAAGTGGTCAAGATCAGACTTTTAGTAATATAGATAGATGTTATAGCAATGCATTTGGAAAGCAGTGCTGGGATCGGTCAATGTAAGCATGGATTTATGAAGGGGAAATCATGCTTGATTAATCTTTTGGCATTTTTTCAGGGTGTAACAATTAGAATGGATAAGGGAGTGCCATTGGATGTGGTGTATCTGGACTTTCAAAACGCCTTTGACAAGATCCCACACAAGAGATTAGTGTGCAAAATTAGAGCACATGGTATTGGGGGTAGGGTATTGACATGGATAGAGAACTGGTTGGCAGACAGAAAGCAAAGAGTAGGTATTAACGGGTCCATTTCAGAATGGCAGGCAGTGACTAGTGGGTGCCGCAAGGCTCGGTGCTGGGACCCCAGTTATTTGCAATATATATTAATGATTGAAACAGGGAAATTAAATGTGACATCTCCAAGTTTGGGGATGATACAAAGCTAGGTGGCAGTGTGAGCTGCGATGAGGATGGTATGAGGCTGCAGGGTGACATGGATAGGTCGGGTGAGTGGGCAGATGCAGTATAATGTGGATAAATGTGAGGTTATCCACTTTGGTAGCAAGAACAGGAAGGCAGATTATTATCTGAATGGTGTCAGAATAGGAAAAGGGGAGGTGCAACGAGACCTGGGTGTGCTTGTACATCAGTCGCGGAAAATAAGCATGCAGGTACAGCAGGTAGTGAAGAAAGCTTATGACATGTTGGGCTTAATTGCAAGAGGATGTGAGTTTAGGAGCAAGGAGGGCCCACTGCAGTTGTACAGAGCCCTGGTGAGACTGCACCTGGAGTATTGTGTGCAATTTTAGTCTCCTAATTTGAGGAAGAACATTATTGGTATTGAGGGAGTGCAGCATAGGTTCACCAGGTTAATTCCAGGGATGGTGGGATGACTAATCTTCTGGAATTTTTTGAGTTTGTAACCAGGAAAATGGACATGGGAGACCCAGTGGGTGTGGGGTACCTGGACTTTCAGAAAGCCTTTGATAAGGTCCCAAATAGGAGATTAGTAGGCAAAATTAGAACACATGGTTTGGGGGTAGGGTACTAGCATGGGTAGAAAATTGGTTGGCAGACAGGAAAAAAAAGAGCAGGGATTAACAGGTCCCTTTCAGAATGGCAAGCAGTGGGATACCGCAAGGTTCGGTGCTGGGACTGCAGCTATTTACAATATACATTAATGATTTGGATGAAGGGATTAAAAGTGACATTAGCAAATTTGCAGATGATACAATTTGCAGATGGGTGGCAGTGTGAACTGTGAGGAGGATGCTATGAGGATGCAGGGTAACTTGGACAGGTTGGGTGAGTGGACAGGTGCAGTTTAATGAGGATAAATGTGAGGTTATCCACTTTGGTGGCAAGAACAGGAAGGCAGATTATTATCTGAATGGTGCAAAGTTAGGAAAAGGGGAAGTACAACGAGATCTGGGTGTCCTTGTACATCATTCTCTGAAGGTAAACAGGCAAGCCTCCATAACAAGAGGAGTATTGGAGCAAAGAGGTCCTTCTGCAGTTGTAGGATGAGGGAATCTTATTGAAACATAAGATTATTAAGGGATTGGACACGCGGACACGCACGAGGCAGGAAACATGCTCCCGATATAGGGGGTGTGCACGTAAGGTCACTGGGTTATAGGGCTCGACGCACGGAGCCGCACAATCCATCTGGAGGACAACCGTAACTTCCGGTATATGTTATTAATGCAAGAAACGCGTACTTTCCTACTTGTTAAAAACTACCAAAATATTGAATTTTTGCGCTGTAAAAAATTGTGGAAGTCGAGGTAAGTGTGAGAGACATGTACCCAACTTCAGAATTCCAAAAGTGAAGCGAAATTAAGGTAAAGGGAAGCGAGAGCTGAAGGGACAACAACAGCTAAAGTGCTTGGCGAACATTGGCTGTGCAGATATCGGAATTGAAAATATTGGGAATTATCGCGTTTGCTCAATGCATTTCATCGACAGTAAGGCATTATTTGTGGTTTTTCTTGATTCCTTTGGGATCTAAAAAGTCTCATAATTGATGAATCTGGCTGTAATTTTTGCTTCAGAAGCGTTTTCTTTTTGTATGTAAAAACCCACTTGAGAACCATGGGCGATTTTAAAATGTTACAGCCAGATTTATCACTTCTGAAACTTTTTAGGCCGAATGGCCTACTCCTGCACCTATTTCTCCATGATGTGCAGATCTAGGGAGGATGCAATGTCAGCGATGACCAGCTTAGTATTTTGTCTGTTATAACCAAAGATCTTATAGCGCGCTCCGCTATAGGATGATCTTTGGTTATAACTGCAAACCGCGACACCATGCAACGAAAGGAAACTATGTCTTAGTGCAGGAGCTCAGTTTTGCGAGCAGTTGCCACATTTCCCCGGCGTATGGCTATTGGACACAATAGCTGGTTTCCTGTGAAGGGCATTCTTTCGTCAACGCGGCTCGGAGAGCGGCGGTCAGTGGGGCACAATGGTCGTGATTAGCCGTGTGGATCATTTGGCCGTCATATCTCTTATTTTAGGTACGTTACTGAGTTAATAATTTGTTTATTATATTTGATCGTGTTATTAAAATTCCTTAGTTACCGTGTGATTCCGGGTCCCGTTGCAAAACTTGCTCTTTCCATGTCCTGGGCATGTAATTTATCACTCGGTTTTGAGTATAAAGCTAAATGGAGATGAACAATAACGCACGCATCACATTCATGCACACAAAACATGATTTGATAATATCCCAAATTTGCCGCCCAGTCAGTAAGGGGGTCACTTTCTTGGTGCTGGGATAGGGGTTCACTTCTGTGGACACTCCCTCTCTCTTCACTCCAGTCAGAGTCAGTTGTCAGTTTCTTTCCCCGATTGTTTCAGGTCGAGTGTCCCTTGCCACCGGATCACAAGTGCGAGGATACCCGGGACAGGCGATCACTCTGCCGTGCCACTACTCTGTCCGACTGCGATGTGCTGGGGTCGGGGACAGTGCCCTACCTTTGACTGTGGAGCTGAACTGATTAAAACAAACGGAGAAACAGTAACTTCAGCAGGATCCGAGATATATCAGCTTGGTGGTAAAATTAAGGAAGGGGACGTGTCGCTCACGTTAAAGCAGCTCCGGAAAGAAGACGGTGAATGGTATTGCTGCCGTGTGGAGATCCCTGGACTGTTTAATGATGTGAAAGTGAATTTGAATCTTCTGGTTTTGGAGGGTAGAGTTTAACATCGTGGGAACCTTCTGCGATAGCAGTACGGCATTCGTGGACCACCGAAGACCTCCGTGGCGCTAACTGCAGGTAGTCGTGTAACTTTGTCACCATGCGGCTTTTACACGGGGCGACTTGACGCAAGAGTTAACCAGAGTTCAACATCGTGGGAACCTCGTGCGATAACAGTACGGCATTCGTGGACCACCGTGGACCACCGTAGCGCTAACGGCAGGTCATCGTGTAACTTGGTCACTCGGGAGAAAATTCAAGAAAGTTTGAATTTCTCCAAGAGTGACTTGTACACTTGTGGTTGAGTATTGCAACATTATATGAACGTAGTGGCCAGTGCGATATCCGTGCGATATCCGTAATAACTCTTGCGGGTACCGTGGGAACTCCTGCGAACGGTGAACCCGGAAGCTGGACAGAGGGGACAGAAGGTGATTAAAAATTATCTTCAGTGGGATTGAATTTAAAAAATAAATAAAAATAAAGATTTACATCCGCATATGGACATCAACTTATTCATGAGTTATGTTAATGAGATTCAAGAAAATAACTATAATCTTTAAAAGGGACTTTAAAAGGGACTTTACTGAAAGGTTACGCATTTTTATGGTCCGTGAGATATTTTTCACATGTACTTCTTTGATACAGGTCGGAGTCCTCGGGTCCAGGGGTCCGGAACGCTACCAATCAATGTTGTGCAGAGACCCGTGTAAGGAGTGAACTGCACATGCTGGTTTAAACCGAAGACAGACACAAAAAGCTGGAGTAACTCAGCGAGTCAAGCAGCATCTCTGGAGAAAAAAAGCTGATGTTTCGGGACGAGACACATCTTCAGACTCAATTCCGATTAGGATGTCTGAAGAAGGGCTCCGATTCGAATCGTCACCTATTCTTTTTCTCCAGAGATGATGCCTGACCCGCTGACTTACTCCAGCTTTTTATGCTTTTCTTCCCAGATCTGACTTACCTGCTGAGTTACACCAACATTTTGTGTCCTTCTGTGCATATTAACCAGCATTAACCAGCGTCTGCAGTTCCTTTAGACATTACATAACTTCAGATTTTAGAGATATAGCGCGTGGGAACTCCTGCGAACGGTAAACCCGGAAGCTGGACAGAGGGGACAGAGGGTGACTAAAAAAGGTGGTCTCAAAAGGACACATGGGAACATGTGTCCTTCGAGGACGTCCCACCTAATTGTCATTGTTGGATAATCTTTTTAACAGGAACACTTGCAGAGATGGCTCCCAGAAAATCTCAAAGGAAGGGGGTAAAGCGGGTCAGAGATGTTTTTGCCATGCAGGAGAATGAGGAGGAGACGCAGCAAGAGAGACAGGTGGAGAGGCAACAGGAGATGCCATAGATAACACTGCCTGTGGGCTCCTTGGAGCAGGGAGAGGGTGAGCAAGGTGCAATTCAGATTGCCTCCCCAGTAGCCGTTGTAGGAATAGCCTCTACAGACGCTTATGTAAAGGGAAGATGGCAGAAGGTAAAGTCATATAACTTCACCAGGGAACAAGAGGGGGAACTTGTAGAATGGTTCCAATTTAACGAGATTCTGTACGATAAATCCAGAGAGGATTATAGAAACAGGGAGAGAAAAAAGAACCTGCTGGAGACGAAGGCTGCCGAGTTTCCCGAGTGCTCATGTGAGTTTATATAACGATATATAAGTTCATCAAGAGGAGAACCATTTAATGTTATCCAAGATTTAAAAACATACATTGCTATTGATGTAAAAGTGCTGTGTTTGCAGTTAACTTAAACTTCTCTTATAAGTCTGTCTGTCTGCCCTGCAGCTGCAAAGTAAAAAAGTCGCAGACAGCTTTTACACCCTCTGTGTTTGAAGTTTGAATAATGTCTCTAAAAAAAAAAAGAGCCATAAAAAGATTTATGCATGAGGGCAGGCAATTCTCACTTGTAATGCTTGAGACTTCCTCTTAATTCTCTTTTTAATTAATCTCTCCCTTCTGCCTTCAAGCAAGCGTTTTCGATGCACATAGTGGGCAGCTGCATGCAGCGCGTCAATGAAAAAAACCAACATCCTGTACTCGAAATTATTTCGTAAAGGCATGTCTCCAAATGAGCCGATTCAACCAAGGGAGGATATATATAGTGTGTGAAAAAAAAAGTTACATCATTTGTGTCACGTGTAGTTCACGATGTTCATTCAAGATTTAACGCGACAGCTCGGGAAACGGCCAAGTCACTCGCACGAATAACATAAATGCCGAGTACCGTGGGAACTCTTTATCTACTGCCGTTATATCGTGCGAGACTCGTGCTGGACCACGACCTCTTCACTCTGGTGACATCTTGCGTCAACTCGCCCCGTGAAAAGGCCCTTTAAGGTCGGGAGAAAATTCAAAATTTTTTGAATTTCTCCAAGAGTGACTTGAGCAGCGTTGCAACATTGTATGAACGCAGATGCCAGTGCGATATCCGTAATGACTCTTGCGGGTACCGTGGGAACTCCTGCGAACGGTAAACCCGGAAGCTTGACAGAAGGGACATAAGGTGAGTAAAAAAGGTGGTCTCAATATCGCCAATGGACCATGTGTCCATCGAGGATGTGCCACCTAATTGTCATTGTTTGAGAATCTTTTTCACAGTAAAAAGACTTGCAGAGATGCCTCTCAGAAAAGCGCAAAGAAAGTCAGAAAGTTTTTAGCCATGCAGGTAAATGAGGAGGAAACTCAGCAAGAGAGACAGGTGGAGAGGCAAGAGGAGATGCCAGAGATACCACTGCCTGTGGGCTCCTTGGAGCAGGGAGAGGGTGATCAAGGTGGATTTGAGATTGCCTCCCCAGTAGCTGTTGCCTCCCCAATATCCTCAGCAGACGCTCCACATTTTATTATATCCTGAAGTGTGATAAAGCTTTTACCTCAGCATTTTGATTGTCATTGCTTGTTTACCACACTGCTAAATACATTTATTTTTTACTATCAGCTTGATGTCTGCAAATCGTCATTAATACATCACTACAAGATGAATGTCTCTAATGTTATAATCCCTCTCATGCTGAAACACAAAATACCTTAATGGAGGTGATATAATCACATTTTCACTCATTTACATTTTTGAGTGTGCAGGACCCTGAAATGTTCAGCTATTTAAACGTGTTCTTCACCTCTTGGTAGAAAATGAAATAAGACAATCAGCACGGTAAATGTGATACAAAGTCTTTATTCCTATTTGACAATATAAGAAGACGAATTCTGTCACATATTGAGAGGAGATGCATCACACAAAACATTTGTCTGTAAAAGGGCCTCGCAAACACGAAATACAACAAATGAGGCACGCGAGATTATTTAAAACACATTATATCCATCAACCTCCGCTACAAGCGTGAACTCAGGCATTTAAAAGGACAATGCAATGTTCTAAACGGCAGGTTTTGCGGACGAACATCTTATAGGAAGCACTTTTCAGAGGACATCACTAGGAAGTCAGCTTATAACATGCAGTAGTGTTCCTGTGGTCGGCTACCCATCAATATAGCTGTCCTGCCACGGCACACTCCCCAATTGTGAATTGTAGTAAGCGCAGAGATGGTCTCTTTGCTCTTTCACACTGGATGTGCCCGACTCACCTTTCAAACGCTGCAGTAAGACCATTTTCAACTTGTTCGCACCACTTCTTCAAGCACCTAGTGTTACTTCCCCTGTGTCACTGTCCACTATGTCACCGTCCTGGATGGATGTTGCTGATCCAGCAGCTGCACCTCTCATTCGGATCAGGTTGTGCAGAACACATGCTGCATATACTATACTCTCCACATTCTTGGGCCTCTGCTCCATTGTCTTGAGCAAGCATCTAAATCTGTTTGCCAAGATGCCAAAATAATTTTCTACTACCCTCCTGGCCCTTGACAGCCTGTAATTGAAGATCCTCTGTTCCCTAGTTAGATTCCTCTGTGGATATGGCTTCATAATCCAGGGCCGTAGTGCAAAGGCTTCATCAGCAACCATCGCATATGGGATGTCCGGGCTGTCTTCTCCTGACAGAGGTTCTGGATCAGGCATGCCTGCTGTTCCACCTTCCATTTTCTTTCCAAGCCAGGTTTCTTTCCAAATCCGGCCATCACCAACACTTCCAGGTGTGCCCACATCCACATACAGGAAGTCGTAGATATAATCAACCACCGCCATGAGTACAATGAGTGGAATTTCTTGTAATTGAAATAATTTGAGCCACCTCCGGGTGGTTTACGAATTGCCACATGCTTGCCATCCAAAGCCCCACATGTGTGAGCAAAGTTCCACCTGTTTTCAAACCCCAGTGCAACTCTCTTCCACGCATCTGGTGTACTGGGGCATTCCATCACTTCAGCTGAATAAAATTGGATGATCGCCTCAAAGGTTTCTCGGACAATACCACAGATGCTGTTGGTGGCAACAAGAAAGTTGTAAGATAGACTTTTATAAGAATCGCCTGAGGCCAAGTAGCGGAGGGTGATTGCTATGCGCAACCCTGGTTCCAGTGCCTTTCTCATTACAGTGTCAGTCTTCTTCAGCAGAGGTCCCAAATTATTCTTTAACTCATTAAAGAGCTCGGGTGAAATTCTGACAAAGTTTTTGAATGCACTTTTATCCTCTTCGCACAGCACATTAAGCAGTTGCTCATATTGTCCAAATTGAGGTCTCCGTTGAAACATGGGCTTAACCCAGTGAGACTTCCTCTTAATTCTCTTTTTAATTAATCTCACCCTTCTGCCTTCACGCAAGCGTTTTCGATGCACATGTTGCGCTAATGCATGCAGCGCGTCAATGAAAATAACAACCAGCCTGTACTCGAACCAACTTTGTATAGGCATGACTGCAAATGAGCCAATTCTACGAACGGAGGATATTTATATAGTGTGTGAAAAAAAGTGACATCATTTGTGCCACGTGATTAACTACACTACAGTCCACAATGTTCATTCACGATTAATGGGAAAGATCGGGAGACGGACAAGTCACTCGCACAAATGACAGAATTGCCGAGTACCGTGGGAACTCTTTATCTACCCCCCGTTATATCGTGCGGAACTCGTGCTGGACCACGACCACTTCACTCTTGTGACATCTTGGGTCAGGAACCAGAGTTTAACATCGTGGGAACCTCGTGCGATAACAGTACGGCATTCGTGGACCACCGTGGACCACCGTGGCGCTAACGGCAGGTAATCGTGTAACTTGGTGACTCGGGAGAAAATTCAAGCAAGCTTGAATTTCTCCAAGAGTGACTTGTACACTTGTGGTTGAGCATTGCAACATTATATGAACGTAGTGGCCAGTGCGATATCCGTGCGATATCCGTAATAACTCTTGCGGTTACCGTGGGAACTCCTGCGAACGGTAAACCCGGAAGCTGGACAGAGGGGACAGAAGGTGAGTAAAAAAGGTGTTCTCAATATCGCCAATGGAACATGTGTCCATCGAGGACGTCCCACCTAATTGTCATTGTTGGAGAATCTTTTTAACAGGAACACTTGCAGAGATGGCCCCCAGAAAAGCTCAAAGAAAGGGGGTAAAGCATGTCAGAAAGGTTTTTGCCATGCAGGAGAATGAGGAGGAGACGCAGCAAGAGAGACAGGTGGAGAGACAACAGGAGATGCCACAGATAACACTGCCTGTGGGCTCCTTGGAGCAGGGAGAGGGTGAGCAAGGTGGATTTCAGATTGCCTCCCCAGTAGCCGATGTAGGAATAGCCTCTACAGACGCTTATATAAAGGGAAGGTGGCAGAAGGTAAGGCCATATAACTTCACCAGGGAACAAGAGGGGGAACTTGTAGAATGGTACCAATTTAACGAGATTCTCTACGATAAATCCAGAGAGGATTATAGAAACAGGGAGAAAACGGAACCTGCTGGAGATGAAGGCTGCGGAGTATCCCGGGTGCTCATGTGAGTATATATAACGATATATTAGTTCATCAACAGGAGAACCATTTAATGTTATCCAAGATTTAAAAACATACAATGCTATAGATGTAAAAGTGCTGTTTTTGCAGTTAACTTCTCTTATAAGTCTGTCTGTGCCCTGCAGCTGCAAAGTAAAAAAGTCACAGACAGCTTTTACACCCTCTGTGTTTGAAGTTGGAATCATGTCTCTAAGAGCCATAAAAAAAATTATGCATGAGGGCAGGCAATTCTCACTTGTAATGCTTGTCTTAAAAAAGGCCATCTGTATTTACAAACTTGTGCTCAGGTATCCAAGAAACACAAGAAATAGCACATTAAATGCGGATACGGAGGGCAGGCTCTTAAACAGGCCTCTATTTACTGTCCAGAACTTTTAATATAACGGAATACATCCAATGCTTGAAGTTCTATTTAATTCCACCACTCTACTGTAATGCAGATGACCAACTCATGCAATGGTTCACTAATCAGAGGACCATCTATGGAAAGGTCACCGCACTTGGGACCAAAACAGGGTCAGCTGGCAGCACACTGACAGAAAGCTCCACGCCGAGTCCATCCACCAGCCAACAGCACCGCAGTAGGCACATTTCCAGCATCGACCTCACCACACCCGGAGGTGCTGAAGAAGGGACAGATGGAAACAGCATTAAAAGTGTGAGTATATAAACTTGATGCTTATTGGACAATGCACCCACCCAGCATTTTGCTGTTTTTTATATTTGCGCTGTGAATTTTCAGCTCAATAATACTGTTCGAGACGGTATTAAATTGTTGGAGGAAGGACACCTGAGACCGAACAGCTTTACGCAGAGGGCAGTAGACTTCTGTCAAGCTATTATGGAAGAAGAAATAAATGAAGGACAATGGGATTTTGTATGGAATATGATCAATGGGGCAATCACTATGCGAAATAAAAAGGTATAGATCTATTCTTAATCTTCTTCCCTTCATTCAGCGTTTCTGTTAAAACTCTTTATTTCTCACATCATAAAGCAACATAGTTTTAATGTCTGGTGTTGTCTGTGCAGTTAATGGAAGCACGTGCACCTGAGGCGCAGCGTCCACTGGTTCCTCAGCCTCGCCCGCCTCACTTCTATGACCAGGTATTAACAAATATATGTGCGCTTCCCAAACATAATTCATATTCTTGTCTTCTTTTTATGCATTGACTAAAACATCACTCTGTGATTCGAAAGTATACAGATAGGACATATGGATTGCCGCGTGCAATGGGAGCACATCCACCATTCCGTGCTGAACAGGTAAACAATTGTGTTTTGTGGGATTGAATTTAAAAAATACAGATTTGCATCCGCATATGGACAACAACTTATTCATGAGTTATGTTAATGAGATTCAAGAAAAGAACTCTAATCTTTAAAAGGGACTTTAATGAAAGGTCCCGCAATTTTATGGTCCGTGAGAAAATGTTCACATGTACTTCTTAATTTCCTTCTAGAGACACTCACCATCACCACTGATGTTTACAGAGCAGCAGCCTGCTAGAAATCCACCTTTGCCTTTTGTTTACGGAGAGGGCCGTGCACAAACACCATTTCAAGAAGGGGCAGATGGTTTCGCTGACGTCAATGACTCCAGTTAACCCTCGGACGTTGAGAATTATTTATGTGGTGTTTAATTAACCGTTTGAGTTTTAGTTTATTTTAGTTGTTGGCCACTCAACATTTGGTGTGACATCTAGAGTCCTTTATAAATGTCTATGTTAATATGTGTTTTTTTTCCTCTTGGGCATTACTTTGTTTCTGTTGGTGGCTCCACATTTTATGATAGCCTGAAGTGTGATAAAGCTTTTACCTCAGCAGTTTGATTGTCAGTGCTTGTTTACCTCATTGTTAAATAAATATATTTTTTACTATCAGCTTGATGTCTGCAATTCTTCATTAACACATCACTATAAGATGAATGTCTCTAATGTTATAATCCCTCTCATGCTGAAACACAAAATAGTTGAAGGGAGGTGATATAATCACATTTTCATTAATTTTCATTTTTGAGTGTTCAGGTCCATCAATTGTTGAGCTATTTAAACGTTTGAAAGTTTCACCTCTCGGTAGAAAATAGAATAAGACAATCAGCACGGTAAATGTGAGACAAAATTATTCTTCAGCTCATTAAAGAGCTCGGGTGAAATTCTGACAAAGTTTGTGAATGCACTTTTATCCTCTTCGCACAGCACATTAAGCAGTTGATCATATTGTCCAAATTGAGGTCTCCGTTGAAAGATGGGCTTCACCCAGTGAGACTTCCTCTTAATTCTCTTTTTAATTAATCTCACCCTTCTGCCTTCACGCAAGCGTCCTCGATGCACATAGTGGGCTGCTGCATACAGCGCGTCAATGAAAAAACCCACCATCCTGTACTCGAAACTACTTAGTACAGGCATGTCTCCAAATGACCCAATTCAACCAAGGGAGGATATTTATAGTGTGTGAAAAAAAAAGTGGCATCATTTGTGCCACGTGATGAACAACACTTCACAGTCCACAATGTTCATTCAAGATTTAACGGGAAAGCTCGGGAGACGGACAAGTCACTCGCACAAATAACAGAAATGCCGAGTACCGTGGGAACTCTTTATCTACCCCCCGTTATATCGTGTGATATCGTGCTAGACCACGACCACTTCACTCTGGTTACATCTTGCGTCAAGTCGCCCCGTGAGAAAGCGCTTTAAGCAGGAAGCTCAATATTACACATTTCTGTCTCATAAATGCTGTTTCTTGATTACTCGTTGCTGCCTTCTAACATCAAGCTCCATGATCAATGTACACGATGCAAAAGACAGCGTAGTCCTGTATTTTATGTAAAGGTAGTACATTGCCTCAGATATTGTGGGAAAGAACATGCTGTATTTTTCGCCAGAGGAAACCCCCAGCTGGGGCAACCAGTTTATGCTCCATTTGAGGCTTTCCCAGTCTTTCATCGATCTATTGTTAGTGTAAATCTCTATTCCCGTTCAACTCAAATGTTTGCGTGTTTCCCCCATAAATACATCTTTATTTATTTCAACCACTCACCGCAGTAGCAAGTGCTACATTTTTTGCTGAATTTGCTGCTGGAAATTATTTGTTTGTTGGCTGTCTAAATTGATGGCTTCTAATTATGCATTCTCTCTGTGTCATACTAACAAAACATCTCATATTAACAACTTTGCTTAGCTTAGCCTTCAGCCTTATTCCAAAGCCAAAGAGTTTGGTCTCATCATCTTTTTCTTTTTATGTTCTTGCATATAACCATATAACCATATAACCATATAACAATTACAGCCCGCATATCTAACATAGCAACATAGAAAATAGGTGCAGGAGTAGACCATTTGGCCCTTCGAGCCAGCACCCCATTCAATATGATCATGGCTGACCATCCAACATCAGTACCCCGTTTCGGCTTTTTCCCCATATCCCTTCATTTCCTTAGCTCCAGGAGCTAAATCTAACTCTTGAAAACATCCAGTGAATTGGCCTCCACTGCCTTCTGTGGCAGAGAATTCTACAGATTCACAACTGGGTGAAAAAGTTTTTCCTCATCTCAGTCCTAAATGACCTCCCCTTATTCTTAAATTGTGACCCCTGGTTCTGGACTCCCCAAAATCAGGAACATTTTTCCTGCATCTACCCTGTCCAATCCTCTAAAAATTGTATATTTTTCTATAAGATACCCTCTCATCCTTCTAAATTCCAGCGAATACAAGCTGGATCCATTCTTTCATCATATGTCAGTCCCGCCATCCCGGGAATTAACCTGGTGAACCTACGTTGCACTCCCTCAATAGCAATAATGTCCATCCTCAAATTAGGGGACCAAAATTCCACACAATACTCCAGGTACGGTCTCACCAGGGCCCTGTACAACTGCAGTAGGACCTCCTTGCTCCTAAACTCAAATCTTCTTGCAATGAAGGCCCACATGCCATTGGCTTTCTTCGCTGCCTGCTGTACCTGCATGCTTAGTTTCAGTGATTGATGTACAAGCACACCCAGGTCTCATTGCACCTCCCCTTCTCCTAATCTGACACCATTCATATAATAATCTGCCTTCCTGTTCTTGCCACCAAAGTGGATAACATCACATTTATCCACATTATACTGCATCTGCCATGCTTCTGCCCACTCACCCAACCTATCCAAGTCACCCTGCAGCCTTATAGCATCCTCGCAGCTCACACTGCCGCCCAGCTTTGTGTCATCCGCAACATAGAGATGTTCCATTTAATTCCCTTGTCTAAATTGTTAATATATATTGTAACCAACTGGGGTTCCAGCACCGAGCCTTGCGGCACCCAACTATTCGCTGCCTGCCATTCTGAAAAGGACCCGTTAATTCCCACTCTTTGCTTCCTGTCTGCCAGCCAATTCTCTATCCATGTCAATACCCTACCCCCAATACCATTCGCTCTAATTTAGTACACTAATCTCTCGTGTGGGACCTTGTCAAAGGCTTTTTGAATGTCCAGATACACCACATCTAATGGCTCTCCCTTATCCATTATACTTGTTACATCCTCAAAAAATTTCAAAAGATTAGTCAAGTATGATTTCCCCTTCATAAATCCATGCTTTTGTTGACTGATCCTGTCACTGCTTTACAAATGCACTGCTATAACATCTTTAATAATCGACTCCAGCATCTTCCCCACTACCGATGCAAGGCTAACTGGTCTATAATTCCCCATTTTCTCTCTCCCTCCTTTCTTAAAAAGTGGAGTTACATTGGCCACCCTCCAGTTCACAGGAACTGATCCAGAGTCAAGAGAACATTGGAAAATGATCACCAATGCAGCTACAATTTCTGGGGCCACCTCCTTGAGTACTCTGGGATGCAGACCAGCAGGCCCTGGGAATTTATTTGCCTTCAGTCCCAACAATTTACCTTACACCATTTTGCGACTAATGTGGATTCCCTTCAGTTCCTTCCCACCACTAGATCCTTGGTCACCTAGATTGTTTGTGTCTTCCTTAGTGAAGACAAAACCAAAGTACTTATTTAGCCTGTTCTGCCATTTCCTTATTTCCCAATATAAATTCACCTGTCTCTGACTGTAAGGGACCTACATTCGGCTTCACTAGTCTTTTCCTATTTACATATCTATAAAAACTTTTACAGTCAGTTTTTATATTCCCCGCAAGCTTTCTTTCATGCTCCCCCCCCCCCCCCCTCCCCTCCCCCCCCCCCCCCCCTCCCCCTCTCCTCCTCTTAATGAAACCCTTTGCCCTCCTTTGTTGAGTTCTAAATTTCTCCCAGCCCTCTGGTTTGCCGCTTCTTCTGGCCAGTTTTTTGCCTCTTCCTTGGTTTTAACACTATCCTTGATGTCCCTTGTCAGCCATGGTTGAACAATTTCATCCATGCGGTCTTTAAATCTTTGCCATTGCATCTCCACTGTCAACCCTTTAAGTATGATTTGCCAGTCTATCCTAGCCAATTCCCGTCTCATACCTTCAAAGTCTCCTTTATTCAAATTCAGTAGCATAGTCTCTGAATTAACCGTGTCACTCCCCATCCTAATGCAGAATTCCACCATATTATGGTCACTGTTGCCCAAGGGGCTTTGCACAACAAGATTGATTAATAATCCTTCCTCATTACACAATACCCAGTCTAGGATGGTCTGCCCTCTATTCAGTTCCTCTACATATTGGTACAAAAACCATCCCGTATACATTCCAGGAAATCCTCCTCCTCGGCACTGCTACCAATTTGGTTGGCCCAATCTATATGTAGATTAAAGTCACCCATGATAACTGCTGTACCTTAGCTACACCTACTCTAATTTCCTGTTTGATGCTATCCCCAACCTCACTATTGCTGTTTGATGCTCTGAATCCCACTCCAACAAGCGTTTCCTGCCCTTGGCTAGTTTGCAGTTCTACCCATACCGATTTTACAGCATCCAAACTAATGTCTCTCCTTGCTATTGCATTAATCTCCTCTTTAACCAGCAATGCCACCCCACCTCCTCTTCCTTTCTGTCTATCCTTCCAGAATATCGCATACCCCTGCATGTTTAGCTCCCAGCCTTGGTCACCGGGAGCCATGTCTCTGTAATTCCATGTAAATCCTTACAAAATATCTATGTGCACCTTCTGCATCCTTTTTATAATGTGCAGTCCAGAACTGGGCAAACTAATCACTAAGGTACACAAAATTGCTGGAGGAACTCAGCGGGTGCAGCAGCATCTATGGAGCGAAGGAAATAGGCGACGTTTCGGGCCGAAACCCTTCTTCAGACTCAAACTAATCACTAATATGTTCTCACCAAAGCTCAAAGCAGATTTTGCATAACTTCCCCACTGTTTGATACTCCCCCTTCATAAATGAACCCTTGGATTTAACTTGCATTTTCTATTGCCTTTGTAAACTGTAGCAAAATCAGCAGTGATCGATTATTTATACTCCAAGTACTTTTTTTTTACAGCTTAGATTCATATCTGTCAAGTGATAAGTGACCTTCCTATTCTTTCCACTTTGTATGATCTGTTTTGCACTGTTGGCAATTAATTAACAAATAAAGTCCATTATTACTCATGTGATTTTTTGGAATACTCTTCAGGATTAATGACTACTAATTATAATAAATTACATTCCCAAGTCTAAATTATGTGATAGGAGCAGAATTAGGCCATTCGGCCCATCAATATTCAATCATAGCTGCCCTGTATCTCCCTCACAATCCTATTCTCCTGCTGCACTTAGCGCTTGACCTCCCCCCTCGACTCCATTCAAGGACCCAAGCAGTCGTTCCAGGTGCGACAGAGGTTCACCTGCACCTCCTCTAACCTCATCTATTGCATCCGCTGTTCTAGATGTCAGCTGATGAGACCAAGCATAGGCTTGGCGATCATTTCGCCGAACACCTCCGCTCGGTCCGCACTAACCAACCTGATCTCCCTGTGGCTCAGCACTTCAACTCCCCCTCCCGTTCCGAATCCGATCTTTCTGTCCTGGGCCTCCTCCATGGCCAGAGTGAGCACCACCGGAAATTGAAGGAGCAGCCCCTCATATTCCGCTTGGGCAGTTTGCACCCTAGTGGCATGAACATTGATTTCTACAATTTCCGGTAGCCCTTGCTGTCTCTTCCCCTTCTCAGTTCTCCCTCAGCCCTCTGGCTCCTCCTCTTCCTTTATCCTTTCTTCTCCCCCCCCCCCCCCACATCAGTCTGAAGAAGGGTTTCGGCCCGAAACGTTGCCTATTTCCTTCGCTCCATAGATGCTGCTGCACCCGCTGAGTTTCTCCAGCATTTTTGTCTACCTCCTATTCTCCTGCCTTCTCCTCAAAACCTCTGACACCTGTACTAATCAAGAATCTATCTATGCTGTAAAAATATCCACTAACTTGACCTCCACAGCCTTCTGTGGCAAAGAATTCCACAGATCACCACCCTCTGACTAAAGAAATTTCTCCTCATCTCCTTCCTTAAAGAACGTCCTTTAATTCTGAAGCTCTGACCTCTGGTCCTAGACTCTCCCACTAGTCGAAACATCCTCCCACATCCACTCTATCCAAGCATTTCACTATTCTGACTGTTTCAATGAGGTCCCCCCTCATTCTTCTAAACCCCAGCGAGTACAGGCCCAGTGCCAACAAACGCTCATCATAGATTTACCTCCTCATTCTGGGGATAATTCTTGTAAACTCCTCTGGACCCTCTCCAGAGCCAGCACATCCTTCTTCAGATATGGTGCCTAAAATTGCTCACAATATTCCAAATGTGGCCTTACCAGCCCCTTATAGAGCCTGAGCATTACATCTCTTTTTGTATACAAGCCCTCTTGAAATAAATGCTAAAATTAAGTTTGCTTTCTTTACTACCGATTCGACTTCCAGATTTACTTTTTGGGGATCCTGCACCAGCACTCCCAAGTCCCTTTGCACCTCCGATTTCTGGATTCTCTCCCCATTTAGAAAATAGATTATGAATGTAAATTGTAAATTGCAGTATTCGTGCCACTGATCGTGTGGAACCAGCACTCCTTTCTCTGCTTGAAGTTAGTTGTCTTTTACTAAGCTCATTTTCCAACACAAGTATGTTTCCTTCTCAGGTTGGACTATCCACATACTGTTTCAGGAAACAGTCTTTGATGCACTTAATAAATCCTGCCCAGTCTAAACCTTTAGCACTGAGCAAGTCCTAGTCAATATAGGTGAAGTTAAGCTCACCCACGTAGACAACCCTGAATCTTTCAGTACTCTATCTACAAATGGTTGCTCTATCTCCTGCTGACTATTGGGGGGGGGGGGGGGGGGCTGATAGTACAATCCCATTAGATTGCTTGCGCCTTTCTTAATGTTGATCTTGCCCCTTATCACCTCAGTGGGACTAGCACCTCACCTACACTGCGTTCTCTCAAAGTACCACTTTGACATTCTCCCTGATTCGTAGAGCAACTCCGCCACATCTTCCCTCCCACGTTATCGTGTCTGAAACTTTGAAAGTCTGGAACATTGAGCTTCCAGTTATGTTCCTCTTGCAACCATGTTTCAGTAATGGCCACAACATCATAGACCCAGCACCGAACCAGGCTCTAGGTTTATGTGCTTTTTCCATCATACTCTTTGTACCAAAATAAACACATGTTAACCTATCAGGTTCACTATATTCCTTAACGTCTGCTTTCCTGTAAGACTGATCCTAATGTCAACCTTCCATCAGTCTTTCCAAATGCTGAACTACTACTATAGGTACTGTTTTTCCACCTGCTAATCAGATTTTTTTAGGGGGATGAAAATGTAATTTCTTTGCTGTGTAAATGTACTGCAGTGAAGTACAGGCTCAGCCCAGTTCCTAGTCCATAAGGCACAGCTCTCCAGCAGTCAGAGCAAAATTTGAATGAATTGACCAATGTTAATTCATCAGATTGCTGAGAGAAGCAGAACCAAAAATCCCCATGAGCATTTGCTCATCAAAGTGAACCAAATAAGATCTAATGCTAAGAAAATAAGAAAACTCAGTGCAACAGGATGTGCCCTCTGGTTTTTGGTTTTATTTCCTTACTGTTCTTGAGCGGATTGTCAAAATAATGTTAGTTCTAAGGACAGGCATCTACCACAATAAAAAAGGATGTGGATGATTCATCTCCTCTCCCTTAGTTCTTGGAAGATACATTTCAAAACTACCATCCATACCAACTAGCAAAAGAACATAAACTTAAAAGTAATGGAAGTGGATGTAAGCATTTAGCTGCTCTGGCATTCAGTTTGCTTTGCTCATGGAAATATCACCCCTCATCCACCCTACTAAGCCCAGTGATGCCATTAGTCATTTATTTATACCCTGGAGAGTGTCAGTCCAAGTCAGCTTCATTTCTGTTCAGAGAGCAATACTGTTCATAAGTTATAGGAGCAAAATTAGGCCATTCAGCCCATCAAGTCTACTCTGCCATTCAATCATGGGTGATCTATCTTTCCCTCTCAACCCCATTCACCTACCTTCTCCCCATGACCCCAGGCACCCATTCTAATCAAGAATCTGTCAATCTCCACCTTAAAAATATCCATTGATTTGGCCCCCACAGCCATTTGTGGCAATGAATTCCACAGATTCACCACCTGTCAAGAAATTCCACATTTTATTTCTAAAGGTATGACCTTTTAGTCTGAGGCTATAGCCTCTGATCCTAGACTAGCATCATCTCCACATTGAATCCATCCAGGCCTTTCATTATTTGGTAAGTTTCAATGAGGTGTTCCCCTCATCCTTCTAAACTCCAGCGAGTATAGGCCCAGTGCCGTCAAACGCTCATTGAATTGAATTGAATTGAATACCTTTATTGTTATTCAGACCTTACGGTCTGAACGAAATTTCGTGCCTGCAGTCATACATACAATCATACAATAATAAACAACAATAAACACAAATTAACATCCACCACAGTGTATCTTCCAAACACCTCCTCACTGTGGTGGAGGCAAAAATCTTAGGGTTACTGTCTCTTCCCTCCTCTTCTCCCTCTGCGCTGAGGCGATTCCCCACCGGGCGATGGCACAACAGTCCCGCGGCTCACCGAACCCCACAAACGGGCCGGTTCAAACACCGCGGCCCGGGGTGGTCGAAGCTGCCGCCCTCCAGTCCAGCGTACGCAGCCGCTGGCCCGCGGCTGAACCCCGGACTCAGATCACCGCCGCCAGAACGCCGTCCCAGCGCCCGGAGCACCGTTCCAGCCCCGAGCCGCATCGCCCTCACGTGAGTGCCGTTCCTCCCTCGAGCTGTGCCACTCCGACGGGAGCGCCATTCCACCCTCGAGCTGTGCCACTCCGACGGGAGTGCCGTTCCACCTCGGGCTGGGCCACTCCGACGGGAGTGCCGTTCCACCTCGAGCTGGGCCACTCCGACGGGAGTGCCGTTCCACCTCGGGCTGGGCCACTCTGACGGGAGTGCCGTTCCACCTCGGGCTGGGCCACTCCGACGGGAGTGCCGTTTCACCTCGGGCTGGGCCACTCCGACGGGAGTGCCGTTCCACCCTCGGGCTGGGCCGCTCCGACGGGAGTGCCACAGCCCCTCACGGGAGAGTCTCAGCCCCTCGCCAGGCCGCCCTCACGGGAGCGCAGTTCCAGCCCCGAGCTGGGCCGCCCTCACGGGAGCGAGCCCAGGGCGAGTCCTGTCAGGCTGCCACCGGAGTCTCGAGGTCGCCAGCTCCGCCATTAGGCCTCAGCGCAGACGGAGGCAGAGAAGGGGGATACGACAAAAAAGTCGTATTCCCCCGAAGGGAGAGACAGCAAGCCCCGTTTCAACCCCCCCCCCCCCACATAAACACAACCTAAAAACCAAAAACGTAACTAGACAAAACGAAAAAAAACAACACAAAAAAGTAAAGACAAACGGACTGCAGGAGAGCCGCAGTCGTTCCCAGTGCCGCCATCATATGTTAACCCACTCATTCCTGGGATCATTCTTGTAAAACTCCTCTGGACCCTCGCCAGAGACAGCACATCCTTCCTCAGATATGGTACCCACATTTGCTCACAATACTCCAAATGCAGCCTGACCAGTGCCTTATAGAGCCTCAGCATTATATCTGGGTTTTTGTATTCTAGCCCTCTTGAAATAAATGCTAGCATTGCATTTGCCTTCCTTACTACCGATTCGACTGGCAAATAACTTTTAGGGAATCCTGCACCAACACTCCCGTACCTTTACACCTTCGATTTCTGGATTCTTTCCCTATTTAGAAAATAGTCTGACTACCAAAATGCATGACTCCACACTTTGCTTCACTATATTCCATCTGCCACTTCTCTGCCCACTCTCCCAACCTGTCCAAGTCCTTCTGCAGTCCCTGCTTTCTCTCTACTACCTGCCCCTCCACCTATTTTCCTATAATCTGCAAACTTGGCCACAAAGCCTCCAATCCCCTCATCTACCTTCGCAGCCGCACACATGGCACCTTATCAAAGGCTTTCTGAAAATCTAGTTAAACAACACCAACTGACTCTCCTTTGTCTGTCCTGTTATTTACTTCTTCAAAGAATTCCAGCAGATTCATCAAGATCTCTCCTTCTCAAAACCATCTTGTGGTTTTACTGCTGCCTCACAAATTTGTCTCACAAAACCGATAGACTTTTTGAAGAGATCGCCTAGAGGACGATGAGGGCAGGGGAGTGGACCTAGTCTATATGAACTTTAACAAGGTCTTTGACTGTCTTGCATGGTAGCCTGGAAGGTTAGAATGACTGGAATTCAAGGTGAGCTTGCCAATTGGATTGAAAATAGGCTTGGAGGAAGGTGTCAAAGTGTTGTTGTGGAGGGTTGTTTCCTGATTAGATTTTCTGTAATCAGTGTAATACCACAGGAGTTGGTGTAGGGTCCCACTGCTGTTTGTTATTTACATGATTGATTTGGATGACAACATAGTTAACGTTGTTAGTAAATTTGCAGATGACATCAAAATTGATAGTGGACAGTTAGGAAGGATACCCAAGTTTACAACAGGATCTAGATCAGTTAGGTAGATGGACCAGGAAATGGAAAATGGAATTTAAATCTGAGAAGTGTCAAGTGTCTTTGATATTTCAAGCTTGGGCAGGACTTACACAGTGAATTATAGAGCCTTGGAGAGCTTTACAGAACAGTGCGTTCATGGTTTCCTAGAAGTGGCATGTCAATAGACAATAGACAATAGGTGCAGTAGGCCATTCGGCCCTTCGAACCAGCACCGCCATTCAATGTGATCATGGCTGATCATCCCCAATCAGTGCCCCGTTTCTGCCTTCTCCCCATATCCCCTCACTCCACTATCTTTAAAAGCCCTATTTAGCTCTCTCTTGAAAGTATCCAGAGAACCGGCCTTCACCGCCCTCTGAGGCAGAGAATTCCACAGACTCACAACTCTCTGTGAGAAAAAGTGTTTCCTCGTCTCCGTTCTAAATGGCTTACCCCTTATTCTTAAACTGTGGCCCCTGAATCCCCCAACATCGGGAACATGTTTCCTGCCTCTAGCGTGTCCAAACCCTTAACAATCTTATATGTTTCAATAAGATCCCCTCTCATGCTTCTAAAGTCAGGTTGATAATGTGGTGAAGAAGATGTGCCTTAATTGGGAAGGATATTAAGTAAAAATGTTGACACAGTTGGATTGAATTACATTTATTTGAATGCAATACAAATATGACTTTTAAAAGATATTTGGACAAATATATCGATTGGGAAGGTTTTGGGATTTACGGGCCAAATGCAGGCAAATGGACCAGCCCATATTTTAACTTGGTTGACATGGACAATGTGGGGCGAATGGTCTGTTTCTGTGCTCTATGACGATGCTGTATGGTTCCCATAACTGTATGTATATGACATCAACCCTTCATCCACCAATTTTTGCATTCATTCCCAATTGCAGGACAGAATGTGAATGTGCAGGACTGCAGAAGAGCCCAGTTTCAAGACGTTTCCATTTTTAGGGGTACCTAGAAATTATGGATCATGGTCTCAAAATGTGGGTTAAACAATCAGAACTGGGACAAGGTGAAACTTCTACACCCAGCAAGTGGTGAATCATTGGAATTCCATTCTCAGAATTGTTTCAGAAGCTTTGTCACCAAGTCCACACCGACCAGCAATCTATCATACACCAGTTCCATCCTACATGCCAGGGACAATTTACAGAAGCAATTAACCTACAAACCTGCACTTCTTTCGGATGTGGGAGAAACCGGAATATCCAGAGAAACCCCATGTGGTAGTTAGGCAGCAACTCTACCACTGTGCCACCCCATTAAATTATTTTTTCTGTAATATATTTATTATGGTGTCACATCAATAAAGATGAACACATGATTCTGATTTCTGCCCTTACTTGGATAACACACATCACCAGTCATTGTGTTTTATGGCTGGTTTTCAACCTCTTCAGTCTGAAGGTCTCAACCCGAAACATCACCCATTCTTTCTCTCCAGAGATGCTGCCTGTCCTGCTGAATTTTTCTAGTTTTTAATGTCTGATTTCAGTTTATACCAACATCTGCAGTTCCTTCCTACACTCTTTGTTAAGCGAAACAGGTCCTATTCTCATAATATTATTCACCTCAACTAACTCTTTTCATCACCTCCGTTGCTGCTGAGAATACAATCCCAGTTATCAAATCTTTCTTCAAAGTGAAAAAAAAATTCCAGCCCTGCCAACATCTTCATAAATCGCCCCTGGATCCTCTCTAGTGCAATTGCACCCTTTCTACAATGTGTCATAGTCTTACAGCATGGAAGCAGGCCCTTCATCCCAACTTGTCCATGCAGATCAAGATGCCACATCGAAACTAGTCGCATTCATCCGCATTTGGCCCATATCACTTTAAACCTTGTGTGTGCCAGTGTGTGTGTGAGAGTGTTTGTCAGTGAAGCGGCGACAACATCCGGAATGAACAGAGACTTGGTGATTCCCGGGCAGCGTTTCCCTTTCCCCCCCTCCCCGGGAATGTGGGCTGGCCCAGGTGCTCTGTGTCCAGCTGGGGTCGAGGGAAGGTGAGGGTCAGTGACCCGGGGGTCGGGCATCGGAGTGGAGCTATAGCCCGAGATTCATCCCCGCGGCTCCGGAGGCGGCACCGATGCCCCCACTCACCCGGTCCGCTCCTGGCTCTGGGCCAGGGTTAAAACTCCATGCGGTGTGGACAGAGCGGCCGACGGACACAGAGCCGCCGGAGGTGAGGGTGGGAGGTGTCTCGGGGGGTCGGGAGATGGGGGGTGGGGGGGTCGGTGCTGGGACCCTGCCGTATCTCACCTATCACACCATCTGCACGGGAGAATGTAAACTACTTCCCCCCCCAAAATCATTCCGCGGGCCGGTAGATTGACAGCCCTGCTTTAAACCAATGCCCCCTAGTTCTAGAATCATATATCTTGGGAAAAAGACTATGCATTCACCTTATATATTCCCCTCATGGTTTTAACTCACCTCTAAAACAATTTTTGCTTTATTTTGAACTTCCAGCACCTGCAGATTTTTGAGCGTGAGAAATTTGTAATCAGGGTGAGAGCGTGAGAATTTTGTCAAATGCGTGACTCTCACGCTCAATGTGTGCGAGTTGGCAGCCCTGCTACACTTTACTCCACTGAAGGGCCATTTAGGTTACAATATTTTTATATTTCGCTCCTGGACACTTACATTTTTTGTGGCACAATATCACAGTGTCTAAGTCATGATATCCAATTTTATTTAGGGTTCAACAGCAATTTTAAGGAACAACAGTGAATAGATTAGCATTGCAGCAAAAATAAACCATTTTCACAAGACTGAGTAACAAAATGATAATATTTCAAAATGCATCAGCTTAAGTTTCTTTCGTAGATAAGGTTTGTGACAGCACTTTCTATGCTCTGTTGTGGATGGTCATGAAAGAAAGTTGTGTACGAGTGAAAATCACTCTTTTATCTTTCATCTGAGTAAGTTGAGAAAAGGGCATGTGAGAAAATGTGACAAATGGAAATTTGGTGAAACAGGTTTAAATTGGTGACAAAATATTCAGCTTGCGACCTGTTATCATAGGAATAAAAATGTTGCCTTTGCAAAATTATGAATGAAACACAATGGTTTATAACTTGCATTATGAATGTTAGTGCTAAGAATGCTCATCTGTATGGTTACACCCAATACCTTATCTTGATCATGTCCTGATCTTTCAAGTGTAAAAATTATATTATTCTTGATGTTTTAGTCAACATCGTTCTCAGCAGCAACTCCTGTTTAGTTGTTGATGTTGAACAGTTCAGTCTTTTATGGGTGTTAATGATCCATATCTAAAATGTGGCAAGTATCTTATCCTGTGTGTGCTGCATTTAAATCTGCAGATACAACCCAATTTTACTTCGGAGTCACGTGAGTGACTACATGAAGAATCCGCCAGTACGCACGTGCATCATTATCGCTACACGCATTGTGAACAAGTCATTACGAGGGGAGGACGTTCCTCCCAAACGGCAGGGTTGAACCTGCAACAAGTAAGGTAGGAGAACTTAGTTTTCTTGACTTACCTTTTTTACAGGCAGGCTGATGAAAACTGGCTGGGGAGAGTCTGCAGAACGGCAGGCAGCCAGCAACGGCCGGGGGCACCACTATCTCCCTTAAACGGGAGCCGGAGCCGACCTCAGCTCCAGCAGGACGCCGACAGCGGTGGAGCATTCTGGAGCCGTCATTCCGACGGCTCGGACAACAGCCCCACGGACCTATACTACATGGGTCCGAGGGGCTGGAAGGTGCTGGGGTTTTCCACAGCACTAAAAATAGCGGCAAGCGGTCAGTGCCCGAGAGCACCGAGTACGCGTTGGAGCCGCTGGGTTTGGGTCGCGAGCGGCCAGTTCCCCGAGAGGACTGGACCGCGTTGGAGCACCCCAGGCCCAAGTGGAGAAGGAGCGGCACAGTGCGGGAAGCACTGCACCGCGTTTTTTAAAACTGCCAGACCTGCGGCTGCGAGCGGCCAGCTCCCCGAGAGGGCTGCACCGCGTTGGAGCACCGCAGGCCCAAGGAGAAGGAGCGGCACAGTGCGGGAAGCACTGCACCGCGTTAAAACTGCCATACCTGCGGTTTGCGAGCGGCCAGCTCCCCGAGGGACTGAACCGCATTGGAGCACCGCAGGCTAACGGCAGTACGGGCGGCTCAGTGCTGTGAGCACTGCACCGCGCTTTGGAGCACCGCAGGCCAACGGGGATACCGGCGGCACAGTGACCGTGTACACTGCACCGCTTTGGCACTGCGGGGCCTGCACCTGCGAGAACATACCGTTTTGCAGCGATGCAGGTCCAAGAAGAAATCCTCCAGTGGGTAAGTCCCATAGCAGCACCTTATACAGGGCTGTATTTCACTTCTACTATTACAGGGAAGTGTTTGAGGAAAAGACAGACTCAGGGAGAAGGAAGCAGCACCTTTTCTATAGGGCTATAATCATGCTTCTCTCTCCCCAGTAGACTCTTCTGTCAGAAGAGTGCTGGGGTCAAGTCTAGGGCAAACCCTGGACAGGTAAACAGATGTAAGAGCTGTAACAATGAGGTGATGCCTTTTCTAAGTCACAAAGTACATAGAGTGCATTATTGGTCCTTTCCTGATAGAAATACAGGAATACTTATGTTGTGACTGAAGGATTTAGCAGTCCAAAAATTTACAAACAAATTCCATTCCCATCTGGGATGTCACACGGGACTGTCTGTCTATGTTTCAGGGGGAACAACAGTAAAGCTAACTGGGAAAGATCTACAAACCAGGTTAGAAGCCAGCATAGACCATATGTTTTCTATCTACTGCAGGGGCAAACATTAGCTGACACCATAGCTGTCACTTGCCACCGGGGATTGTAAATCCCTGAATGTACTAATCAATTTATGCATCTGGTTACATCCAACCGGGATTGACGCGGGCCTGTGTAAACCCGAAACCTCCTAGCAAAATCTTTTTATTTGGGGGTGACCTATCTAGAAGGTCAAGGAGTTGGACAATGAAGCCAAACTGGAGCTCATCTAAACGTCCAAACATCATCCTCAAAGGTATCGCCCCTATGCTGGAAGATGTGTACACCCACAACACACGGCCTCGGGGATCCAGAAGAAAACAGTTAAACCAGAAGGAAGCAAGGAGGTTGGTGCGAGAAGACATCGAATAAATAACTTTTTGACACTCATATCTTAAACAGTATCCGGGGATACACAATAGAATTTTACAACACATAATCTTCTAGTCGAGCTGATATATCGAGAGAGGAATTTGGAGGAGAACACCAAATGGATATTGGGCTATAGTATTTGCTGATGTTTCTACACGATATGGAACACCAGATGCCGATCTACTCGTATCCAGACATAATCACCAATTACCAAAAAAGTCATATGGGATACAGACACTGGACATCAGCAACAGATGGGGTTTTAGCTGCATTGCAAGGGATGAATTATTATCTACGCATTCCCTTCCTAACAAAATAGGATATGGCGCTTGACGCATCAATCATAGATCAGATCTCGGCTTTTTGGCTAAGATCAAGTATAATATCTGTTCTTATCAGTTTAAATGTCTGATATGTCCCTTATCTAGGGACCATATATTATAAAATTAAATAAATAAATAAAAAAGATGGAAATTTTAAAAAAAAAGGAAAAAAAAAAAAAAGTGAAAAATAAATAAAACGATATATTCGTTTTAAAGAACAGAAACCTTTTCTATTGTTAAGTATATTCGTTTTAAGAACGAAAATGGCAAGCATTGATTCAAAGGATGCTTACAATTTCAGTACCCATAACATGTGACCACGGACATTATTTTTATCTAATTGGATGGCTCAGCTCTAGCAGTATAGAGCACTACCTAATGTGTTTACATTAGCACCTAGGTGATTTACAAAATATGACAACCAGCCACACAATGGTAATGGCTTCTTTGGATGACATACTAATTGTGTGGAAACTTAGGACGGGCTGAACAAACAGTAACAGCCACTTAACAATTATTTGGAAACTAGGATTCATTATCCATCCAATTAAATCAAAATTAATGCCTTCAAACTAAAGGGATTATTTGGGGTTCACCATTAACTCAGTTCCTCATGTCAGTAACTTTGCCAACAGAGGTTACAACCTTAATAGAGGCATACAGCAAAATCATTGACATGAGGATAAACCCATCCATCAGACTGGTAGCAAGAATATTGGTAACATATGGTTTCCAGCCACATAATTCAGACCCTTAAATTATAAAGATTTACAGAGGGCCAAAATATGAGCTCTTAAAATTAATGGTGATCATTTCAATAGAATGATGTAGCCATACAGAAGCCATAATGGAACTAAATGGTGGAAAGATAACATTGGGCATTGCTCCAATCCTATCATTGTCAGCAACCAGTCTATGGTCCTACATATGGATACTATGCACTAGGATGGTGTGTTACCAATTCCATCTCCAGCTGTGGAGGAAGATGGAATACACAGCAAGCATCATTATTACTAACACTGGGCATAACTACCTGGAAATGTTGGGTGTTTTTTCATGGCCTAAAGTCATGTTGCTCTGGAATATATTAAACAGGTTATTAGATTATAAATTAACAACACTACTGTGGTAGCACATATCAACCACATGGGTGAAAGGGAATCTACATCATGTAACAATCTGGCCAACACAATTTGGCAACCTCATCAGGGGGGGGGGGGGGGTACTAAGGGAAATACGACGAGACTCTGCGTCTGGTGTTTTTAATAGTACCCGACTGACCTACCAAACCATGGTTCTAGGTGGTATTAGGGAATGAGATTAGAACCATGCAGCACCATCCAAAACAGATGGCCAGAGCAATGGACATGATCACAGCGGGCCACAGACAATCAACCTAAAGACAATGTCTAAAATACATAAACTAATGGGAGATGTGTTGCAACCATAATACATCATCCAGCCTGTTTGGAAGCTTTGTTAACCTACAGGGGCTTAGTATTAGTGACATCAACTGTGCCAGAAGTGGCCCATCTACTTACCTATGGCAAGAGAACGGAACAACAGCTTATGAGGGACACTTTTTATGAGAATTCCCCAAAGACCAGGTATTCCCAAATATGGGACATCAACATCGTCTTAACGTTGTTAAAGAACTGGGCTCCAGCCACAGCGCTGTCATTACAGGTTTTGACATTTTACAAAACTGTCATGCTGATGGCTTAGGTCACGGCACTAAGGACTCAGTCCCTACCAAATTAAGGCTGGATACCTTGACCAGTTCACCTGGCAACTTACA
The DNA here is from genome assembly GCF_010909765.2 of Amblyraja radiata. Classification (NCBI taxonomy): domain Eukaryota; kingdom Metazoa; phylum Chordata; class Chondrichthyes; order Rajiformes; family Rajidae; genus Amblyraja; species Amblyraja radiata. The sequence goes on along the minus strand of NC_045966.1, from coordinate 36,660,508 downwards.
TTTCTATATTCAGGAATTAGGGAACTAAACAGACAGGGGTCAGCAGGCCTTAAAATAACATTTTTTAGAGTCTACCCTACAGATGATTGACTGTGTTGTGAGACATCTACAAATATACATGGAACAAACCCAGACCATAAGTGGCACAGAAGAGGAACTTCTCATCAACGACAGACAGCCTCATTAAAGAATAACAGGCCAGGTCAGCTAAATGGCTAACATAGTATTGACAAAAGTTGGTGTAAACACTAACTGGGTTAAAATCTCACTCCACCAGGCTGCAGCAACGTCGGCAGCATTTAAATTGGAGGTTCCTATGGATAAAATCCTCAGGACTGCATGATGGCCATCGGAAAGTATACATTCTAAAGATTATAACTAACCAGTAATGGAAACTGGAATTTTTCAGAAACATTGTTAAGTTTCTGTACCATAATTTACCCCAAAAAACAGGGGCTATCAATTATTATTAACTTTATGGTTATTTATATATATCATATTGATGTTTAATATGTTATCACTATTCTCCCCAAAACCAAGGCAGACAGTGATGATGGACTCGTTCCACGGCTTGAATCACAGAGCTTTGAAATCTTCATGTAGTCACTCACGTGACTCCGAAGTAAAATAGTAAGATTAAACGAGAACTTACCAGTTCGAAGTTTGATCTGTATTTTATGAGGAATAACGTTGAGGGAATACATGCCCTCCGCTCCCACCCTTGATCATAAACACAACTGGTATCTTTTCTCTAATCTTACTATGCTTAAGTCATTACAGGTATCTGTGATTCACTCGGCTGCTTTGAAGAATGACACACGTGCGTAGTGGCAGGTTCTTCATGTATTCCCTCAACGTTACTCCTCATAAAATACAGATCAAACTTCGAACTGGTAAGTTCTCGTTTAATCTTACTATTAATCTTACAAGCAGAAGCAAAGCCAACTCAGCCATGACAAAAGGCAGTGAGCAAACACAGTCTACTGGGTAATAAAATCGCATTTGATTTCTTCAATAGCACTAAAATTCTACCGATGAACTGGAAACATTCGGCAGGTCATGTAGCAGCTGTGGAAGGTGTAAGGGCTAATGTTTAAGGTCAAAACCCCTTTATAAGAAAACACCCACCTCTTATTCTGAGGCTGTGACCCCTGTTTCTTCACACAGGGGAGGCATCCATAAGAATCTTAGTTTCAATGAGATCATACTTTCTTGGTCTAAATTCTTAAGTTTGTTCGCTCGTGTGTCAGACGACGTGTAGCTCGCTGTTGGCTTCTGTCATCGTCCAACATATTGACAGAATTGGTCGCCCGATGCTTCACAGAGTGCATCGTGTCGTCGTTTCTGGGGATCGCCACGAGGAGGCTTCTGTCATGATCCCCAATTCGTTAGTACACAGGTTTAATCCACTCAACCTCTCCTTGTATGGCAAATCTGTCATCATGGAAACCCACAGCAAAAAAACTAACAGCTGGAGGAACTCAGGCAGCATCTGAGAAGGGGAATGAACAGGTGAGATTTGAGGTCAGGACCATTCTTCAGTTTTGGGTGGAGACCCTTGTTTAGGTGTCCATTTCCCTCCACAGATGCTGCCCGACACACGTAGTTCCTCCAAAGGTTTGTCTTTTGCTCAATTCCAGCATCAGCTATTTCTTATCTTGGAAATAAGTTTAGTTATTCTTTATTGCACCATTTGAATGGCAAGTGTATTTTTTCAGAAAAGAAAGACCAATGCCAAATGTACTCAAGAGTCAAGAGCGTTTAATTGTCATATGTATTGGTACCGGAACAATGAAATTGTTATTTACTGCACATTTACAAGCACACTAAATTAGATTAGAGATTAGATTAGATAGCCTTTATTGTCATTCAGACCGAAGTCTGAACGAAATTGCAGCAGTCATACATACAATACAAAAAAAAAAAAACAATAAACACATATTAACATCCACCACAGTGAGTCCAACCAGCATCTCCTCACTGTGATGGAGGCAAAAGTCTTTAGGTCTGCAGTCTCTTCCCTCCTCTTCTCCCTCTGCGCTGAGGCGATCCCCCACCGGGCGATGTTAAAAACTGTCCCGCGGCTCAATCACCGCGCCCCGGGGTGGTCGAAGCTGCCGCCCACCAGTCCTGCTGACGCAGCCGCTGGCCCGCGGCTGAACCCCGGACTCAGGCCACCACCGCCAGAACACCGTCCCAGCCACCCTCACGTGAGTATCGTGCCGTCTTCAGCCTCTGGCTGGGCCGCCCCGACATGGGCGCCGTACCTCCCTCGGGCTGGGCCGCCCCGACATGGGCGCCGTACCTCCCTCGGGCTGGGCCGCCCCAACTTGGGCGTCGCTTCTTCCCCGGGCCGGGCCGCCCCGACATGGGCGCCGCTCCTCCCTCGGGCTGGGCCGCCCCGACATGGGCGCCACTCCTCCCTCGGGCTGGGCCGCCCCGACATGGGCGCCGCTCCTCCCTCGGGCTGGGAACGCCATACCTCCCCAAGCTCGTCCACTCCGACGGGAGCACCGTTCCTTCCTCGGGCCAGGCCCCCCTCCCGGGAGCGTCACAGCCCCTCACGGAAGCACTGTTCCAGCCCCGAGCCGGGCCGCCCTCACGGGAGCGAGCTCAGGGCGAGTCCTGGCGGGCTCTGCCTCCTGAGCCTCGAGGTCGCCAGCTCCGCCATTAGGCCTCAGCGCAGACGGAGGCAGAGAAGGGGAATACGACACAAAAGTCGCATTCCCCCGCAGGGAGAGACAGCAAGCCCTGTTTCAACCCCCCCCCCCCCCCAAACACAAACTAAAAACCAAAACTAGACTAACCAAAACGAAATAAACAACACAAAAAACACAAAACAAACAGGACTGCCGGTGAGCCGCTGCAGCCAGAGCCGCGCCGCCACTCCGCCACAACACAACACAAATACAACACAACTAATAACTATTTAATAAGTTAGCAGTTATTCCAGGTAAATCACACCATGATAATTCAAACCAAAGTATCTAGTGCAACCTTTGCAGCACAAAGCCCATTGTAGTCCAATGCTGAGGTGGGGTTGTGGCCAGGATCATGCAGGATGGGTTTAGACCTTGGTGTTGTGTAAGGAGCTTGAATTCCAAATACAAGGCGTAGCTATGGGCACGCGCATGGGCCCTAGCTCTGCTTGCCTCTTTGTAGGGTGCGTCAAACAATCCTTGTTCGAGACGTACCGTGGCCTTATCCCCGAACTCTACCTCCGCTACATCGACGACTGCATTGGTGCCACCTCCTGCCCCCACACACAACTCAGTGACTTCATCCATTTCACCACTAACTTTCATCCGGCACTCAAATACACCTGGATCATTTCCGACGTTTCCCTACCATTTCTTGACCTCACTATCTCCATCGCAGGTGATTGACTAATGACCGACATTCACTATAAACCCACTGACTCATATGGCTATCTGGACTACACTTCCCACCCTGCTTCCTGTAAGGACTCCATCCCCTACTCCCAATTCCTCCTCTACGCCACCTCTGTACCCACGATGAGGTGTTCCACACTCGGGCATCGGCGATGTCCTCATTCTTCAGGGAACGGGGGTTCCCCTCTTCTACCATAGATGAGGCTCTCACCAGGGTCTCTACTATACCCCTTGACTCTGCTCTCACTCCCCATCCCCCCACTCGTAACACCGGCAGAGTCTCGTTAGTCCTCACCTTCCACCCTACCAGCCGTCACGTACAACAAATAATCCTCCGTCATTTTCGCCACTTTCAACATGACCTCACTACTCGCCACATCTTCCCATCTCCCCCCCTGTCTGCTTTCTGCAGAGACCACTCCCTCAGTAACACCCTGGTCAATTCGTCCCTTCCCACCCGAACCACCCCCTCTCCGGACACTTTCCCTTGCAACCGCAAGAAATGCTACACTTAATATAATAATAATAATAATAATAATAATATATCTTTTATTGTCATTGCACGTCAGTGCAACGAGATTTAGTGTGCAGCTCCACTGATGTACAAGAAAGGTAAATAAATACAATACATAAATAAACAAGCTGAATTGATTGACGTGACCATCTGAGGGAGACTGTCCAAAGGGGGTGGGTGGGGGGGCACTCATTAGGGCCGGTTCAGAGCCGCTATAGCTCTTGGGATAAAACTGTTCGCTTTACCTCCCCCCTTGACTCCATTCAAGGACCCAAGCAGTCTTTCCAGGTGTGGCAGAGGTTCACCTGCACCTCCTCCAACCTCATCTATTGCAGATGTCATCTGCTCTACATCGGTGAGACCAAGGGTAGGCTTGGCGATCGCTTTGCCGAACACCTCCGCTCGGTTCACAATAACCGAACCGAATCTCCCGGTGGCTCAACACTTCAACTCCCCCTCCGATTCCAAATCCGACCTTTCTGTTCTGGGCCTCCTCCATGGCCAGAGTGAGGACCACCGTAAATTGGAGGAGCAGCACCTAATATTTCGCTTGGGCAGTTTGCACCCCAGCGGTATGAACATTGACTTCTCTAATTTCAGGTAGTCCTTAATTTCTCCTCCCCTTCTCAGCTCTCCCTCAGCTCACTGGCTCCCCCTCCTCCTTTCTTCTTCCCGCCCCCCCCCCCCCCCCCCCCACACCCTCACATCAGTCTGAAAAAGGGTTTCAACCCGAAACGTTGCCTATTTCCTTCGCTCCATAGATGCTGCCTCACCCGCTGAGTTTCTCCAGCAAGACTCAGAGCAGACTATGTATTCTTCCATGTAGGAGAATGTCTTTCTCCAGTACTTTCCTGAGACTGCTACCATTCTGTGCCACCTTCTCTAATCCTGAGGGAAGTGTTTCACTAAATGTTGCGCATTATGTTTTGGAGGACGTGACTGCATGGTTGAAAAGCTGCTGGTATGTGGAAACTGGAGCTGTTGGAAGCAGTGCTTGTCCGAGGGTTTCCACTACCTCCAACTTTCCTCCAAATACTAGATGTATGAACTTCTCGGAATCTGTTGGAACAAGTGTCTCATTACATTGTCAGAAAATATTTTAGCTCCAGCTATTAAACATTAGCTATAAGTAGAGGATAGACAAACTCAGATTGTTTCTCTGGAACCTCTGGGTCCTCTCTGGGACCTGATAGAGTATATAACATTATGAGGGTCATAGATGGGACCACAGTTAGATCCTTTTCCCCAAGGTAGAAATGTCAGAGACAAGGGACCATTGTTTAAACGTCAGAATGGGAAAGTTTAAAGGAGATGTGTGGGATAATTATATTACATAGAGAGTGGTGAGTGCACGGAAGAGGTGGCGGTGGAAGCTGCTAAAATAGTGACGTTTGAGAAGATTTTGGATGGGAACATGGATATGCAAGGAATGGAGGGATACAGATCACATGCAGGCAGAGGAATTTAGTTTAACTTGGCATCATATTTGTCATCGATATTGTGAGCTGAAGGGCCTGTTCGCAGGCTGTACTGTCCTATATCATATATTCTGTCATTTGGCAAACTTTCACAGCACAAATTGAAAATGAGAATTAGGTAACCTCATCATAATTTCCACATGCCTTACCTTAGCAGTCAATTAAGAGTTATCTCTTCTAATAAGCGATTTCAGCCAATTGTCAACTCAAATGAAAGTGTTGTTGACGCCTGGTTCAGTAAAGGCTCGCTCACCTGAAACAGGAACGATTGAACACATAGGGCCGGAGTTTAGAAGAATGAAAGTTGATCTGAGGGAGTCTAACAGGGTACGTGACAACAGTTGTTCACCCTGGGGAAGATATTGGATGCAAGAAATGTAGTTTCAGAAGAGTTAAGACTAGATTTCTACTGCAGAGAATCTTGGAGCCTAAGTCTTTGAATACTTTCAAGCTTGCGCTAGGCAGAACAATAGACTCAAATTAAATGAAAGGATGGTGGATTAGCCAGTGAGCATCACACAGGGAGGGAAGAGTTGTGGCCACAGCTCAGTCAGTCATGGTCTTATTGAACACCAGAGATGGCTTGAGGGACTTCCTGCTCTTATTGTTATGTTCTTCTGTTATGCAAGTACACTTGAATCAGTTTGTTCGGTTCCAATTGCACTTTACTTACTATAATCGGTAGTAAAGAAAGCAAACTCAATGCCAGCAATTATTTCAAGAGGACGTGTATACAAAAACGGGGATGTAATGCTGAGGCTTTATTTGCAAAGACACATTTAGAATATTATGAGCAATGGTGGGCACCATATCTGAGGAAGGATATGCTGGCTCTGGGGAGGGTCCAGAGGAGGTTTATGAGAATGATCCCAGGAATGAATAGATTCATCTATGATGAGTGTTTGTCGGCACTGGGCCTGTACTCGCTGGAGTTTAGAAGAATGAGGGGTGACCTCATTGAAACATAGAGAATAGTGAAAGACTTCAATAGAGTGGATGTGGAGAGGATGTTTCCACGAGTGGGAGAGTCCAGGACTAGAGGTCATAGCCACAGAATTAAAGGATGTTCTTTTAGGAAGGAGATTAGGAGAAATTTATTTTGCCAAAGGGTGGTGAATCTGTGGAATTCTTTGCCACAGAAGACTGTGGAGGCCGTCAGTGGATAGTTTTAAGGCAGAGATAGATACATTTTTGATTAGTACAGATGTCAGAAGTTGTGGGGAGAAGGCAGGAGAATAGGGTTCGGAGGGAGACCTATGATTCAATCATAATTGATTGGCGTAGTAGACTTGAGGGGCAGAATGGCCTTATGACCTTGTAATGGTCAATGGTTGCAGTTCATGCATTTTAGATTTAAAATAGTGAAGAAAATCTTGTTCTCTGATTTTGTGTATCTATTTCAGGTTCCCGATGTGCTGGTAAACAACCTGATTTCTTATCTTGCCTGGGCAGCTCGTGTCTCAGTTTTCATCTGCTTTCTTGCAATCACTCTGCTCCTTTGTCAATGGAAATGTAAGTGTCACTGTCTGGGAACCTGACTTTTACTCAAAACACTTTGTTGAGATATTTGTGCAAGTTATTGTTAATTTGGAACATGTGACCCTGAGTGTGAGTTAATGCAGGGGAGGAGAATGAATGGCAATTTAAATTTATTTTAATACATATTTGAAGAAATAGGAAAGATGTAACCAAGTAGATGGGGATTTCAAAGCATCCATAATAGCCCTGTCTTATGGTACGAGTTTATTCCAAAAGCTCTCCCGAGTTTGCCCTGATTCGAACTCGGAGATTTACGGTAATGGCCACTCGTTGGTACTCGGGCATCTCATGGACATTTTTCAACGTTGAAAAATCTTCACGAGTCTTCCCGTGCTTACCTGCCATTAGCGAGTCTTCCCGAGTACCTGCCGTTAGTGTTACGAGCCGCTAAGAGACGTCCCCGAGCTCCGACGTACCCGCTACATTCATTCTCCGTGCTTACCAGGAATTTGATTTTTTTTAAACTCGGGAGAGCTCTTGGAATGAACTCGTATCGTGGGACATGTCTTTTAGGCTGGAGCTAAATTGGCCAAGGCATCTCCCTTTGATGGTGGAGATTAGGAATGACAGCACATAAGGAGAGTTAGAAGAATGAAAGACTAATGCTAGGAGGCAGACTCGAGAATGATGCAGGGTTACAATGAGGAGAGGTCATGGATGGGGTGCAGAAATGATTTTAAAGACATGGAGAACAGATATCTAATAGAGGTTGGCAAGTTAACGATGCAAGATAAATTGGTGAGGAGGACATGATATTGGATTAAATGTGGGAAGAAACTATTTCTAACTGAAAGTTTATGTAATCTTAGCAATTGTAAGACCCCGCACAAATGTTTTCAAGGTGTTAAAGTAAATTGATGGATATCGAAATAAATATTTTCTAATGAATTGGGAGATTAGGGCATTGCTAAAACTGAACTGGATCTTTCAGAATAAATATATAGGAATTACATGGAAAGTCTAATAGAAGTTTGGAATTTTCATGCATTAATATTGAATTTATGAAGATGTTTCTGTTACTGAAAAATCCAAATCAATATTGGGAACATTTTATGCTTCAGGTTAAGATATTAATTTGGTGAAACGTACTTGAAAGATGAAGTGACCCCTTCATGTTCCCCTTTTTTCTGAAGGAGTGGACGATTCTTACTTTTCACATTGTTAATGGTCAGAGTTGAGTGTCTATGACAAACCATCTTAACTGAGGAGACATGAAGATGGATGACATTTTTTTTGTAAGCACTGTGATTGGTATTAAATGATGTTATCTATGAGAAGGGAAGTCAGACAAGATTACTTACTACAAGTACAGTAACTAAAGGGCCTGTCCCACATTCACGACCTAATTCACCACCTTTTTTACTCGTGGACATTTTTCATCATGCTAGAAAAACGCCCCGACCTACTTGAAGCCACGAGTACCCACGACTAGCATCACGGCCTGCTCCAACCTACCTATGACCTCGTGACGACCATGCTGCGAGTATGAGTCAAGGGCAAACTCGGCAGAAGTCGTGAATTAGGTCGTGAAAGTGGGACAGGCCCTTAACCAAGAAGACAAATCCTGCAACACCGGTGAGGTTCTCAGGTAGAGGGTGTGACCTGGTAAATATGCCAGTTGTGCTGAGTTTTATCTATTTGATTTGATTAATTTCTTTCTGAAATGGTGAATGCAGGAGCTGCAGTGTCATAAATTCCAATATTTTCTCTGCTGGGCTGAAGTAAACCTTGAACAATCAATGTAAACGTCATAAATCATGAATTAACTTGACCAAAGTGTTTATGTCCACAAATATATTCCCATTTGAAAGATTCTATTTACAGGCTCTCACACGGAGAACCCTTGTTTCAATTATTTTATCATGAAGATCACAATGGCGGTCCTTATATAGTTCTCAGTCCTGGAGGCAGAAAGATGGAAGAGGAATGAAAGAATCGCAGAGGAATGGGGAGAACCAAAGGTGGTCTTATTTAAATCAATTCTGACCATTGCATCCGTCGCTGATTTCTCAGAAGAGGATTATCTAAGCAGAGCATTGTTTTCAACAGAGAATTTTGTCTTCCATTGCAAAGTGACTGTCAAATAATTACTGTATCTTGAATTTTCCTGGGTCTTCAACCCAGTAACTACATTAGGATCAAGCATGAAGATGCTCAAAAGCATAGACACCTCATCCCAGAATGTCTCCTGATATTTTACAATTCCCCAGGAGATAATGATAACTTTCCTGACCCAAAATCTTACCAGAGGGTTCTCATGGAAAGAGACCCCATGGAAGCTGAAAAACACAATAATTAGAGCAAAACCCTCAGAATGGAAGAGATAAGAAACTGGTGAATGTTAATTAAAGTGGTGGGGACAGAGTTCTGAAACATGACAACATGGAATTCGGAAAGCAGTCAGTGACGAGCTGAATCAAAGCATCTCTCTTCCCATCCCATTACCCTCCACCTCCCTACCACTCCTGCAAATATACAAATGATGTTGGGGAATCTGAAGGAGCTACCTCTTCCCCTTGTGGATCCACCCAACATCCCCAGCATCTATCCTCTAATAATAACTGTAGCTTTTCCTTTGGTTCATCGATTTTGTCACCAACATTCATTTCTGAGGAGTACTGAGTGTCCAGTTCTACACATTTCAATATGCAATTTGCATGGAACGAGTTTTTTGATTTTCTGCATTCCACTTTAATTTGTTTATGTGTTGAACGTCAGTCAGAGAGTGAATCAAAGATCATTAATATTTTTGTTTCTGATTCATAGGTAAACAAACAGAAAATGAACATCTTTCATCGTAGAAGTGTTTCATTCATTCTGTAATAGTTCTATGCTTTCTCATCACCACATCACGCACAGCAACCTATATAGTTCAAGCAGAACATCTAAGGTTCATTCACCAGTGTTCTGGCATCTTTGTATTACTCAGGCTCAAACTTCACTTTTGTGAACAAGAACAGCATGGATTGCAAGAGAGACTCCATATACTGGCTGCTGTCCCACTCAAAAGGCATTGCGTTAGTGAACTGAAGATTGGTCATATATGTTTACTGGAAATACTTATTTCTAAATGCTGAACCCATGTCAGCCTAAAGCTTTCAAATGATGGCTCATAACTAGAAATACATTTGTAAATAAGTTTGTTTGTGTAAAAATTAACTTTTCTTCTGGAGTTCTGCTATGTGACAGTGTGCCCATAGTAACAGGTCATTGCATAACTAATATGATGGCTCCGATGTAACCGAGGCTGGCTTCAGCAGACATTTGCAAGTGTAAATATAAGAGAATGTATAGAAGTACTCATTAACTACTCACACTTTCAGTGTGCTGATAAACTCAAACTTTTCTCAATCAAAGCATCTTTGTTGTACCACCCCCTCGACTCCATTCAAGGACCCAAGCAGTCGTTCCAGGTGCGACAGAGGTTCACCTGCATCTCATCCAACCTCATCTATTGCATCTGCTGCTCTAGATGTCAGCTGATCTACATCGGTGAGACTAAGCGGAGGCTGGGCGATCGTTTCACCGAACACCTCCTCTCGGTTCGCAAGAACCTACCTGACCTCCCGGTGGCTCAGCACTTCAACTCCCCCTCCCATTCCCCATCCGACCTCTCTGTCCTGGGTTTCCTCCAGGGCCAGAGTGAGCAACACCGGAAATTGGAGGAACAGCACCTCATGTGGGGAGTCTGCATCCTGCGGGCATGAACATTGAATTCTCCCAATTTTGTTAGCCCTTGCTGTCTCCTCCCCTTCCTCAGCCCTCGGGCTGTCTACTCCCATCCCTCAGCCCTCGGGCTCCTCCTCCTCCTTTTTCCTTTCTTCTCCCCGCCTCCACCCATCAGTCTGAAGAAGGGTTTCGGCCCGAAACTTTGCCTATTTCCTTCGCTCCATAGATGCTGCTGCACCCGCTGAGTTTCTCCAGCATTTTTGTGTACCTTTGTTGTGCTAATGTTTGCAGAACAAACATGCCCATATATGGTGAGAAGGAGAATCGATAAAGAAAGTTGTGGCACTCAAAATGTCATGGTTATTATTTTTCGTTTATAGGTAAAATGGGCTTAGACACATGGAGCAACTTGTGAAGAGCATATACATAGAGCACCCTGAATAGTTGCCGAGGTGAGTTATCTAAATAATCAAAAGTTAAAAAATAAGTAGCATTTACTGCTCAAGACAGCTTGCAGGTGTACTGCAAATTGAATTAACCGCCTGTGGAGTGAGAGTATTGCCAGAAGTTACAATACATGGTTAAAACCATAATTATTTGTGGCACTCAGTTGGTTTTGAAGGTTTATATTTAGAAGCATTCTGTGTTTGCTCATCTGTGAGTATGAATGGTTTTCCCCATACAGTTCAGACTGAACCTGGACAATGGGTACAAGAGAAATTATTCCCCCATCAGATCGATAGAGCTCATCAGCCACATTGCTTTAAGCAGCCGTTTGAATCCAGTTGTCACACTCACAATGTCATAGTGCCGCTGGTGTATTTCTGCTCTCAGGTTATCATGGTGCACCAAGGCTATAAAACGGCCAGTGTGATCTAGCGACCACTCTTCCTACTGTACCCACATCACGCTCCTGATCACCTCCCTGTGTAGCGTAATGATGAAAATCAAACCACTCTGTCTTTTTGGCTATTTTTGTGGTTGAAGTTATGCATTTCTAATGTCTTTTCTGGTACAGGTGCACAACCTTTTATCCGAAAGCCTTGGGACCAGACACTTCTCGGATTTCGGAATTTTTCGGATGTCGGAATGGAAGATTTTTAGCGTAGATTAGGTAGGTAGCGCGGGCGGCTTGGAAAGTCTGGGGTGGCTGCCTCCTCCCCGGAGACCGGGGAATCATTGTAAATCATTGCTTAAATGTTAGTCAGTTAGTTTGGAGGGATTTTATGTGGTGAAGGGGGAAACTTTAATTCTTGCTCCCCTACCTGGTCGGAGAGGCGGGGAGCGGGCAATGCCTTTCCGGGTCGCCGTGCCGTAAGCTCCGGAGCGCTGTGGCTGCCGACTCCCAACATCGCGGAGCTGGGGCTGCGGGCGTCCGGCCGAGAGCGGTGCCGGTTGGAGCTCGGACCCCGGCGAAATCGATCCCTGGCCCCGCAGCCCCAGCTCCGCGATGTTGGGAGTCGGCGGCGGCGCAGCGATGGGATACCAGCGGGGAGCGGGCAATGCCTTTCCGGGTCGCCGTGCGGTAAGCTTCGGAGTGCTGTGGCTGCCGACTCCCAACATCGCGGAGCTGGGGCTGCGGGCGTCCGGCCGCGGGCGGCACTGGATTTGGAGCGCCATGGAGCCAGGGATCGAGTATTAAAGTTCTCTGGAGAATTAAAGTTTCCCCCCCACCCCCACATAAAAGCCCTCCAAACTAACTGACTAACATTTAAGCAATGATTTACAGATGTTTAAGTGTCTCCCCGGTCTCCGGGGAGGAGGCAGCCGCTACAGTAGTACAGACCTGAGTTGACCGTGGGTCGTTTCGGGTCAAGTTTGGCACCAAACGCGAGCTTTGGTGTGCAGACGACATCCTGGAAAAATGTCCAGGTTTCGGAGCTTTTCGGTTTCCGGAATTTCGGATAAAAGGTTGTGCACCTGTACATGGAGAAATTGTACACAACTGTGAGTAACTGCAACGTGTTCTGAAAACCCTTCCTTGTCTCCCTTTGCTTCTCTTGACCATTTCTTGAGTACTTTATAAGTCACCATCCTATTATCGAGAAAATTAGCAACTTCCACAACAAAAGTGCTTTCTTCATTCTGCAAAAAATCTATCTGTTTTCATTGTAGATGCAAGAGAATTTAATTGTCATATAAACTGGGAAAATTAGATCTTACTTGCTGCAACTTTAGCATGGGTAACTACCTATAGAGTTCAAGTAAAGCATCTAAGGTTAATTCACCAGCATTCTGCCACTTTGGATAACTCAAGTCCATCCTTCATCAGTCTAAATAAGAACAGCATCAAGCCCACTGTACCTGCAGGCAGTAGACTCTGTACACTGGGTGCTACTGTTCCTTCAACGTCCACAAGATGGCATAAACATAGCTCATCAATATATTGACTGAAATACCTATCCCACAAAGCTGCAGGGAACCCAGTGTCAGTGCTGAACTTTTCAAAAACAACTGTTTTGAAGTCCCTTTATCAGAACTGAGAAAGAGAAAGCAAGTTTGCGTTTGCCGCTTCCTATTCTTACTCCAACCGTTCTGTCTGTAACCTCCTGCATTACTACAATGAGGCCCAACATATACAGGAGGATCAACACCTCATCTTTTGTTAAAGACTAGAGGGCACAGCTTTAAGGAGAGAGGGAGAAAGATGCATGGAGATTTGCAGGGCAAGCTCTTTATTTGCGGAGTAAGGTGCCTGAAATATGCTAGAAGGGTGGTGATGGAAGCCGATACGATTGTGGTGTTAAAGAGGTTTTGAGATAGACGTGTGGATATGCAGTGAATTAGGGATATGGATCACATGAAGGCAGAGAAGGAGAGAAGATTAGTTTAACCTGACATCACGTTCGGCATGGACATTGTGGACCGAATGGCCTGTTGTTGTGTTTCACCTTAGTGCAGCATGGTAGCGTAGTGGTAGAGCTACTGCCTTACAGCACCAGAGACCTGGATTAGATCCTGACTATGGTGTGCTTGTCGGTACGGAGTTTGTACTTTCTCCCCATCACCTGCATGTTTTTTTTTTCCAAAATCTTCGTTTTCCTCCCACATTACAAAGATGTACAGATTTTGTAGGTTAATTGGCTTGGTTCAAATGTAAATCTGTCCCTACTGTGTGTGTAGGGTGTGTGAATGTGCTGGGATCACTGGTCGATGCAGACTCAGTGTGCTGAAGGGCCTCTTTCCGGTCTGTATATCTCAACCAAACTAAACAAAAAACCTTATCCTTTCCCACCATTTAGAGGAGACAGCAGTTCACTTGCACTTCTTCCAATCTAGTCTGTTGCTTTTGATGTTTAAAATGTGGCCTCCACTGCATTGTAGAGACCAAACACAAATCGAGTAATCAATTTGCAGAACACCTAAACTCAGTCAGCAGGGGAACACTGAGCTTCTGATTGTCTGCCATTATAAATCGCAGGTCTGCTCACACTTTGTGTGTGTGTGTGTGTGTGTGTGTGGCCTTCTGCACTATTACGAGGCCCGGCATAACCTCAAGTAAGAACACTTCATGTTTTGTCTGAGCATGTTTTGTTTGTAGTAATAAATATTGAATTCATCAACTTCAGATAACTTGCTCTTTTTTTCTATTGTATCAGGACTGGCAATTTGTGGTTGCTATTGTTCCAACCCATAATATTTTATTCATTAATTTTATTTTATTTGTTTATTCCGGCCTACTCAGCATTAGCCAATTGCCCAGATGAAATGAGCTTCACATTTTCAACACTTGAAACAGGCAAATGAGCTTAACTGTCCATTTAATGGCTGCGCCAGTTCACGACAATACAGACATTCCCCTTTTCGGAAGAAGGCTTCCATCCTGCAAAGTCACTTTCATTCCTTTCACTGATGCTGCCTGAACAGTTGAATTCCTCCAACACTTTATGTTTTGCTTAAGATTCCAGCATCTTCGGTTCTTGTTTCCCTTTGTTCTGCCCAATGTCTTCCCCTCCCCACCTTCTCTGCCATTGAGACTAATTTGCATTCTCTCTTTCTCAGTTCTAATCAAGTCAAATCAATTTGAGTTTATTCTCTTATGCACAAGTATCGTGTGGCACAGTTGCAATGACAATCTTGTTTGCAGCAGCGTCAGAGGCACAGGCTCAACGAACATATAGGATTTAAATTATATTTAAATTATCCAACACAGTGAAAACAGAAAGATTGCAAAAAACATGATATTTTGCAAAATACCACAAGAAACAAAAGTAAGTCCATGGTCGTGCAAGTGGTGTCCATCGTATTCGGTTTCCCAGTTAGGATTAGGTTTGTCCCAGATGGTTCGAAACCGACTAGAGATCCCCACACACGAGCTCTATCCAACACACATTAGGGACAATTTACAACGTTATCAAAGCCAATTCTTCTACAAACCTGCACGTCTTTGGAGTGTGGGTGGAAACCGGAGCACCAAGAGAAAACTCACTCAGGTCATGGGGAGAACATACAAACTCTGTACAGACAGCACTCACAGTCAGGATTGTACCCAGGTCCCCAGCGCTGGAATTCAGCAATTCTACCGCTGCCCCACTGTGTCGCCCAGCACTGTCTGTACTACAGAGTGCCCATTTTCAAGTTAAATGGAGAAAATCCCCTCATTTGTGTGGAATTGATTTGTAGAGAATCACTAGACCAGAAGGGTTGAAAATGCATCTCAAGTGGAAAGAAACATTACATTTCCAGTCATACGTATTTCGTTTGTCAATTTCCTAAATCTCTGGCAGCCTATTAATCCCTGTTTTTCTTTCTGGACAACTATGATGACCATTTTGTGAGCAGTTCCACAAAGAGCAGTGAAATGAATAACTATAAATGCAAAAATGATCAATATAACAAGGACAGCAGGAAAACTCTGCTCTAAGGGACACCAAAGCCTCACTTCCACACTTCTGAAGTAGAAGAGGGTTTGACTTCAATGTTTCATTCAACACCGAGCTGAGGTGGTACCCTGTTGGAGATGGCATTTTCAAGACGAGGGAAGAACAGAAAATACATAAGAAGAAGCTTCACAGATTAATTCAGGTGTAAACCTCTACATTTCTGAATTTGTGGCAATGCAATATATTTCCCTGTTTACTCAGTTTAACACAGCAGGGTGTGCAGATTTGTGACAGATTTTAGGTGTTAGTATAGTCTTCTGCAGTAATTTATACATGGTCACAATCTCACTCCATCTATGAACCTTTTCCATATTTTACCTTCCTGGTGGTGGGGTTAGAAGCGTCAATACTGAATTTCATTTGTTTTAAAGCTAAATGGCGGATATCAGCACATAGACTGGGCAGCTGATGTGCCCTGTTGGAAGAAGAGATGAAGTGCCTGATCTTTTGTTGGGCCTCACTGAGGCAGTGAAAGAGGACAATGACAGAGTGGAAAAGGGGATTTAAAGCGACAGGGAAATGAAAACTGATGGACATCTCCGTCGACTGATTCTGTAAAGTAGTTATCGATTCCTGAGTTTAGTTTTCCTATGTAGAGGTGATCACTTTGTGAGTCTTGATTGGAAGGGACTGAATTAGAAGAGGCACTGGTGTATCTCTGCTTCTGCTGGACGGAATGTTGTATTTCCTGGATATTGAGAAGGTGAGAAGTAAATGGGCAAGTGGTGTATCTCCTCTAGCTGAAGATGCTGTTACAGTAAATCTTATTCAGTCCTTCCTGATACCACGGCATCACAGACATCCCCATTTGCCCTCCCCGTCCCACCCCATACTCAGTAACGTTGAACACACTTGATTTCTGACTTTTTAACTTAATCGAGTCCCGATGAGTGGTCATCTCCCCATAGAAGCTGAATGAACTGCTGAATATTTCTAGTTTCTCTTTTATTTCAGATTTCTAGCTACAGTACTGTAGATTTTTAAGAAAAGCTTTGAAATTATTCACACTCCAATTAAATCTATAATTTGAGTTGTGTTAAAATGACTGGTTTGATACCTGAAAGTAGCCGGGAATTATTCAACACATGCTGGACAGAACCAGGCTGACCTATTGGTTCAACACTGGCATTGGCGAGAAGAGGGAGACACAGAGAAAATACTCCCACCACTTCTCTCTGTGAGTCTGATACCCTGTTTTTTGTTGTAAGTAATATTTCTTTATTGAGTAATATATTGTCGATCTTCTGTATATAGTTACAGTCAATATACACTGCAGAAGCTTGCAGGTTAATTCATTTTAACATCTATACATTTATGACATAGACTTTGAAGCATTGACCTCTGTTTGTGTGAGAAGCATTTCCCAACTTTATTTCAGTGAAGGTAAATTAGCTTATAGTTTTTCGAATTTAATTTTGGGAACAATGTCACTCACATCCTATGATTTTGAATCACTAACAGATTCGCTAAATGCTGCTTTGGGCATTGGGCCAAAACTTTAAGGAACAGGAGCTAGATCATCACTGTAGCAAAATGGCACCATGTTGAAATTTACAAGCATTAATTTTCTAAATCCAGTGTCTAAAGTTGCAACAAAGAAACGTTTGGTGATAAATGAGTGGCTCCTTTCTATGCACAGTTGTGAGTTATCATGAGGAGGAAGTAGTATGGAAGAGGGAATTGACAGTTTTATTTTTGCTCGTTAATTTGAGAAATAAAACTGGAAGGAAATGACAGGCTTGAGAAATTTAGTGAGTCAGATTTAAACCAACAACAAACCTTCTCCATGCCACACATTAGATAGACTGCATGTCCATTTATTCCCTTAACTGTAATACCTATTCTTTTAGTTACAATTCTGATTTCAGCATTGAATTATAATGTTGTGAACAAAGAACTGTCTTTAAGTCTGCTCTGACAATCTTCAAGAACTTGGCTGATCTTTTCCCTCAGCTCCATTTTCCCACCCTGCCCATATATGTTTGATTCACTTTGTCTTCAAAACTCTGCCAATCTCTGCTTTGAATGAACTTGACAACTAGGATTCTCTGCAGCCCTCTGAATAGTGAATTTGAAAGAGTCAGCATCCTGTGAGTGAAGAAATTTCACTTCCAAACAGACCTTGAATGGCCAACTGAAATACAGGTATAGACAGAAAAAACATTTTTTTCAGCACCCACACTTCACAAGGTTCACAAGGTTAATTCCCGGGATGGCGGGACTATCATATGCTGAGAGAATGGAGCGGCCGGGCTTGTATACTCTGAAATTTAGAAGGATGAGAGGGTATCTTCTA
This sequence comes from Amblyraja radiata, assembly GCF_010909765.2. Lineage (NCBI taxonomy): Eukaryota > Metazoa > Chordata > Chondrichthyes > Rajiformes > Rajidae > Amblyraja > Amblyraja radiata. Next base: position 36,642,737 of record NC_045966.1, on the reverse strand, counting down.
GCAACATATAAGATTATTAAGGGTTTAGGACATGCTAGAGGCCGGAAACATGTTCCCGATGTTGGGGGAGTCCAGAACCAGGGGCCACAGTTGAAGAATAAAGGGTAAGCCATTTAGAATGGAGATGAGGAAACACTTTTTCACACAGAGAGTTGTGAGTCTGTGGAATTCTCTGCCTCAGAGGGTGGTGTAGGCGGGTTCTCTGGATACTTTCAAGAGAGAGCTAGATAGGGCTCTTGAAGATAGCGGAAGTAGGAGATATGGGGAGAAGGCAGGAACGGGGTACTGATTGTGGATGATCAGCCATGATCACATTGAATGGTGGTGCTGGCTTCTAGGGCCGAATGGCCTACTCCTGCACCTATTCTCTATTGAGACCTACATGAATTTTGCATGTTTCCTTCTTCTAATCTCGAGAGAATATAGTCTTGGTCAACGTAGTATCTCCTCATACATCATAGTTGCCATTCCAGGAACCAAGGTTGTGAATATTACATTGTCGCTTTCGCTGGTCATGTTGGAAATTTTGAAAACTATATTGAAGATGAGTAGTTTGTAATGTATTTAACCCAAGACTACGGGTGCTTTCTGTACGGAGTTTGTACGTTCTCCCCGTGACCGTGAGATTTTCTCTGAGATCTTCGGTTTCCTCCCACGCTCCAAAGACGTACAGGTATGTAGGTTAATTGGCATGGTGTATGTAAAATTGTCTCAAGATTGTGTAGGATAGTGTTAATTTGCAGGGATTGCTTGTCGGTGTGGACTTGGTGCGCCGGAGGGTCTGTTTCCGAGCTGTATTTCTAAATTAAACTAAACTAAACTTTAGGATATTAGTGAGGCAATAAATAGATTTATCATGGTGTTTATGTTCCACACCACAGCTAGTTTAGGTAAAATAAACATTGGGGTTGTTAGACAAATGAGAGAGTGGTTTTGTAAATAGCAGGGAACATAAGGTTAAAGATAACTCTGTGGAAAGACAAAGATGAAAGGTTACAGAGACATTGATCAATTATGAATTATTTCAAATATATAGCTTCCACAAGTAACTATTGTGTCATGAGAATATAAAAATGCTGTGGGTGCTGTGTATTACTTAAACACCGAATTCTCTCAGATTGTTTCGCAGTGTGCACTATTAAACTTTCAATAAACCAAATTATTTGAGAAACTACCACTCTTCTAGGAGATATTGTCTTTGTGTCTCCTTCTATCTGAGCAGGGCCCCAAGCAAAGCAAGACCCAGGTTACATGTATAATGCGGCTTTTTCACGGGGCGACTTGACGCAAGAGTTAACCAGAGTTTAACATCGTGGGAACCTCGTGCGATAACAGTACGGCATTCGTGGACCACCGTGGACCACCGTGGCGCTAACGGCAGGTAATCGTGTAACTTGGTGACTCGGGAGAAAATTCAAGAAAGTTTGAATTTCTCCAAGAGTGACTTGTACACTTGTGGTTGAGCATTGCAACATTATATGAACGTAGTGGCCAGTGCGATATCCGTGCGATATCCGTAATAACTCTTGCGGTTACCGTGGGAACTCCTGCGAACGGTGAAACCGGAAGCTGGACAGAGGGGACAGAAGGTGAGTAAAAATTGTCTTCTGTGGGATTGAATTTAAAAAATAAAGATTTGCATCCGCATATGGACATCAACTTATTCATGAGTTATGTTAATGAGATTCAAGAAAATAACTATAATCTTTAAAAGGGACTTTAAAAGGGACTTTACTGAAAGGTCCCGCATTTTTATGGTCCGTGAGAAATTTTTCACATGTACTTCTTTGAGAGATACAGCTCGGAGTCCTCGCCGACTAGCGATCGATGCCTTTCCGAAGCAGGGTCCGGAACGCTACCAATCAATGTTCTCCAGAGACCCGTGTAAGGAGTGAACTGCACATGCTGGTTTAAACCGAAGACAGACACAAAAAGCTGGAATAACTCAGTGAGTCAAGCAGCATCTCTGGAGAAAAATAGCTGATGTTTCGGGACGAGACACATCTTCAGACTCAATTCCGATTAGGATGTCTGAAGAAGGGTTCCGATTCGAATCGCCACCTATTCTTTTTCTCCAGAGATGCTGCCTGACCCGCTGACTTACTCCAGCTTTTTATGTTTTTCTTCCCAGATCTGACTTACCTGCTGAGTTACACCAACATTTTGTGTCCTTTTGTGCGTATTAACCAGCATCTGCAGTTCCTTTAGACATTACCTAACTTCAGATTTTAGAGATATAGCGCGGAAACAGGCCCTTCGGCCCACCGAGTCCGCGCCGACCACCTATTCTTATCCGGCTTCAGAACGGTTCTTCCTTCCATTCGTTTGGGCACTGACCCGACCTACCAACCTACCTCAATGCGGACATTGGACTTTTTCCCCCTGGAACTGTCCTGAAAACATATATTCTGAACTCTGGTATTTTCCTCTTCGCTCTACCTGGTGTTCTTGTGCATGTGTCGGAGGGAACAGCAGATGCCGGTTTAAAGAGAATGCTGGAGTAACTCGACGGTTCAAAATGCTGGAGTAACTCAACGGGACATGCAGCATCTCTAAAGAGAAGGAACGGGTGATGTTTCGGGTCGAGGCCCTTCTTCAGACTGTACGTGGCTTGGTTATATTCATGTATAGCATTATCTGATATGATTGTATAGCACGCAAACAAAAGTTTATTCCCTGCATAGAATCATACAGCGTAGAAACAGGCCCTTCGACCCAACTTGCCCACACCGACCAATATGTCCCATCTACACTAGTCCCACTTGCCCGCGTTTGGCCCATAACCATCTAAACCTATCCTATCCATGCTTCAGTCTAATGCGTCTTAAACATTGCGACAGTACCTGCCTCAACTACCTTAACGGATAGCTCATTCCATACACCCACCACCCTTTGCGTAAAATAGTTACCCCTTAGGCTCTCATTAAATCATTCCCCCCGAACCTAAACCTGTATCTGCTGGTTCTCGATATGAGACAATAATAACAAACCAAAGCGAGTTAGGACATCAACGGGGAGATCCTGGATAAACCCAAGGTAGCCACAAAATGGAGGAACTCAGCGCAACAGGCAGCATCTCTGGGGAGAAGGAATGGGTGACATTTCGGGTCGAGACCCTTCTGAAATGCTGCCTGTCCCGCTGAGCTACATGTTGTGTCTATCTTCGTTTTAATCCAGCATCTGCAGTTCCTTCCTGGCCGAACCCGATTGAAAGATGAGAGGCTGGGCGATAGAGCACTGGGTGTGACAAGGATCAGGCTTCAGTAAGCAAAGTAAAGAGAGGTGGCAATGTTATGGAAATGAAGCGGGTAATCCGAGTGATGGCGAGACGGTATCCTCTAATGTGTCGGAAAGAACTGTAGATGTTGGTTTGCGCCGATGATAGACACAGTAATACTGGAGACAGACATAAAATACTGGATGGGCAGCATCTGGATAAAAGGAATGGGTGACGTTTCGGGACGAGACTCTGAAGAAGGGTCTCGAACCGAAACGTCACACATTCCTTCTCTCCAGAGATGCTGCCCGTCCCGCTGTGTTACTCCAGCATTTCGTGTCTATCTTCCGTATGCTCTGTGATGGTCATCTCGGAGTCAAGTGGCAACTCTGGTCTGTAGACATGAGGAACTGCAGATGCAGGAATCACGAGCAAAACACAGAGCGTTGGACGAGCCTGACCCTTTGAGTTCCTCCATCACTTTGTGTTGAAGTCAGGTCTGGACATTGCTTGGCTCAGTCTCAGGCGTCGGCTAACTAGGAAGGTCGAGTCAAAGTCCAGCACTAACACTCAAGAAATAACGTTTGCGGCCTGATGTTCCCAATATTTAATTGAAATCATTAATAAAGTAAATAAATAGATACCGGTCTAATCAGTATCTACGGGATTGGACAGGCTAGATGCAGGAAGAATATTCCCGATGTTGGGGGAGTCCAGATCCAGGGTCCCAGTTTTACAGTCTACCGTGGGAACTCTTTAACTCAGTAAAGTAAAGTAGCCTTTATTGTCATATCAGCGCACAGGCAGCAGTTGATTGTTGCTCTATTCAGTTTCCCAGGGGGTCGGGATGGGACTGGAGTTGGGAGGGAAAGGTGGGGGAGTTGAGGGAGAGGAGGGGGAGACAGATGGGGGTGTCTTCATTTACTGGCGGCGGGTGTCTGTCACTGAAACAGGCAGGTGAGATTTCACATCCACCTTGTGTGTGCCTCTCTCTCTCTCTCCCTCCCTCCCTCTTACACAGGCTGAGAGACTCTGCCTCTGTGAGTGTACGTCTCTTTCTCCCCCTCTCCCACACACAGTAAGACCGAGGTACTGTGCTCAGTCCATCTGTGTCTCCCACATACACAGTAAAACATGTCTCCAAATGAGCCAATTCAACCAACTGTTTATAGTGTGTGAAAAAAAAGTGACATCATTTGTGCCATGTGATGATTTAACAACACTTCACAATGTTCATTCAAGATTTAACGGGAAAGCTCGGGAGACGGACAAGTCACTCGCACAAATAACAGAAATGCCGAGTATCGTGGGAACTCTTAATCTACCCCCCCGTTATATCGTGATATCGTGCTAGACCACGACCACTTCACTCTGGTTACATCTTGCGTCAAGTCGCCCTGTGAAAAAGCCGCTTAAAGCTAAAATTTCCTCCTATGTATGTAATTTTATAAAATATAGAAAACCAAACACATACATAATTGCCTTGTGTTGTCTTACCAAGGTTCTCTATAACTGAAGTTCCCACTGCCCTCCCGCATTCTGTGGAAATGTGCTTCCACATTCCCACCCCCCTTCCACCGTCTGGGGAAAGGTGCGTCCCTGACACCAGTCCAGGTAACACCCTGCCATTAGTTAACAAAGTACTTCCTTCTGTCTGTGCAAAACCTGTTGAGAGTTTGTTCCTAGTTCCCTCTGTCCCTTGATCAAAATGTATCAATTATAACAGCCTGGATTAGACAAGGTCTCTATTTTGTTAAGAAACTGTTTCTGAGGAGTTTGGTTATTCTGAAATCAAACTGAGCTCATGGACACTCTGTCAGGAGGTTGACAGGGTAGAAACTATATTCATATTTTTCCTGGTGGGTGGCATTGCTATGAAATAGAGCTGATATTTCTAAATTAATGGTTGGAGATACAGGACCAACTTCAGAAAGAACTTCTTCACCCAAGTGGAGTACAACTTTGTACGTTTGTTCCCAGGATGTCTGGGTATTAGATTCGATGTTATGTGCAAACTGTTTGGAGGTGGTAGTTTTTGTGGACTTACTAGTTGTAAGGTTCTGCATGGAAGTGTACAAAAACTGATGCTACAAGGTATTAAAGTAAATGTGGAGATGAATTATGTCTGCTATGTTTGGAGAGTGGTATTAAATGGCAAGAGAATTATCCCAGATATGAGTAAGTTAACATATGTTGAGCGTTTGACGGCACTGGGCCTCTACTCGATGGAGTTTAAACGTCATTGGAACTTACTGAATATTGAAAGGCCTGGATAGAGTTGATGTGGAGAGAATGTTTCCACGTGAGAGTCTAGGACCAGAGGTCATAGCCTCAGAATAAAAGGATATTCCTTTAGGAAGGAGATGAAGATTAATTTATTTAGAGGGTGGTGAATCTGTGGAATTCATTGCCACAGAAGGCTGTGGGGCAAGTTAATGGGTGTTTTTACAGCAGAGATAGGTAGTTTCTTGATCAGTGCAGATGTCAGGGGTTATGGGGCGAAGGCAGGAGAATGGGGTTAAGATGAAAAGACAGATAAGCTATGATTAAATGGTAGAGTAGACTTGATGGACTGAATGGCCAAATTCTCTTCTATCACTTATGAAATATTTGTTCATGTAAACACAAGGTTTTCTTTTTGACCCCAGCAATGTGACAGTGACACCGATGTAAGAAGCCATTGTGTAACTAACAAGTTGATTCTAGTGGGGCCATGGGTGGCTTCAACAGATATATTAAATGTAAATATCAGGGGAAACCTAACGCTGCCAGCATTCGGCTAGTTTGTTTACACTAGTCTTCCTAGCGGACTGTCTGGGGCTGATAAGCGCTCATTACAGCCAAGGCTGTGTTAAAGGGGGGCCCCCGGTGGGGGTCCCTATACGCAGGGATTCTCCCCCTCTACATTGGGGACCTGGGGTGGAGGGTACTGCATCGAGGTGTACCCTGCAACCTGTTTCTCTCGCGGTTCACAGACTCGCCAGCCGCCTGCCACTTTTGCGGGCTGGAAGAGTCTGTGTACCACGTGTACATGGAGTGCGTGAGGCTGCAGCCACTGTTTCAATACCTAAAGGGGCTGCTCCTTGCCTTCTGGCTGCATTTCTCACCCACCATCCTCATCTTTGGACACCCTGTGCGTAGGGGAGAGGGTAGGGCTGAAGATGTCCTGGTTGGGTTGCTCCTGGGCCTGGCCAAGCTGGCCATCCGCGAGTCACGGCGCCAGACGGTGGAGGGCTCTACCCGAGCCAGCTGCCTGCCCCTTTTCCGGGGATACGTCCGTGCCCGGGTGCGGATGGAAAGGGAATACGCCCTGTCTACGGGCACCCTGAGGGAGTTCCGGGACCGCTGGGCACCGAGGGGGGTTGAATGTATCCTTGACAAGGATTGCAATATAATTGTTTAGCTCGTCTTGTATTATGGTGGTGTTTTGTTTTATTGTATTGTCAATACTATTTTAATATGTGAATAAATATTTTTGATTTAAAAAAAAAAAAAAAAAAAAAAAAAAAAGGCTGTGTTAAACCAATCTGCTCCTACAGCGTTTTTGTTTAACAATACTTAATTGATGTTCTTTTGCCCTGCGCTTTAATCCAAGAGCCCAGTTTGCAACTTGCTAACTTTTCTAACGCTAACTCTTTCTTTATACCTTGTCGATTTTAAGATATACTATGTAATACCAAAGGAAGCAATTCTTGCTCCACTTATACGTTGGCTTGCTTATTCAGTATCACCATTTTGTTAATTTGCTTTGTCTTATTATTACTATCATCATTATTATCATTACCATTAGTGTTAGCAATGACATTGGCAGTGCAACTATTATGACAATTATTTCAACTTTGTATTTATTTATTTATGTTTATTTTACTTTATTTCTACGTTCTATTTTTCAAATTATTATTTTCATTGTTATTATTATTATTACTACACTCATTTCATTTTATGTTACTTTACTGACATTGAGCGATTTTGTTGCTTTGGGAGGTGGAAATATTGGGAGTTAAGATCGGATATCTCCATGCGGATGCGAGGACAACGCACCTTGGTGCAATGGGCACTCAAGGTTCAGTTGGGACATGGGGGATCTCAGGTCTGGGGACTCAGGTTTGAAAGATGGTTAAGTGATATGTGTTCCATTTGTTTGTTGTGTGTATACGTGTGTATGTATCCTTTTTAAAAAAAAAATTTTAATCACTCCTTCTCCCCCCCCCACACATCCCCACTCTCGGCAGCTGGCTTCGGTGCGCTCTTCCGTTTCGACTTGCAGTACTACAGCGCTCTGCCCACTCGCTTGGATATAGCTAAGTATGGCCAACACAAACGACACTCTTAGATTTGTCTCGTGGAACGTGAGGGGGGTGGGAAGTCCTACCAAGACCGACAGCTCAAAGGCGATATATTTTTTATTCAAGAGACCCACCTTCGCAACAGAGAGGTAACACGGCTTAAGAGAGGCTGGATTAGCCACTTATTTCACTCGAAATTTAATGATAGGGCTAGGGGTACTGCTATCCTGATTCGTAAGAACGTTATGTTCGAACCACAGAAAACTGTGGAGGATCCTGCTGGCCGCTTTGTCATGGTGTCTGGCAAACTGCAAGACACACCTGTCATATTGGCCAGCATTTACGGTCCCAACTGGGATGACAGCTCATTTGTAACCAAATTTTTTACATCTCTCCCAGATATTGAAAATCACCACGTCATTGTGGGTGGAGATTTAATCTGGTCCAAGACCCTATACTGGACAGATCTTCGAACAAAGCCTCTACTTTAACTAAATCAGGTAAGACTCTGCATGCTTTCGCCAAACAACTTGGGCTCACAGACCCATGGAGATTTACATTCCCCACGACTAAATTATTTTCATTTTTTTCCCACGTGCACCGTACCTATACCCGTATAGACTTCTTTCTCTTAGATAACAGACTGCTCTCCAAAATCAAATCCAGCGAGTACCATAGCATCGTAATATCAGATCACGCTGCAACCTCCCTCGATCTCCACTTTCGTAAATGAACTAACCCCTTTAAACAGTGGAGGTTCAACTCCTCATTATTAGCAGAGGCTCACTACATGCAATTCTTGCACTCCCAAATCACCTTATATTTTGAGCTGAATGACTCGCCGGACATAGAAAGAGGTATACTCTGGGAAGCTTCAAAAGCCTATATTAGGGGCCAACTTATCTCTTTTGTCTCCAACCTGAAAAGAACCGAGACGTCCCAAACGGCAGACCTGTTACAAAAAATAAAGGACATTGATGACAAATATGCATCTGACCCAGACCCTAACCTTTATAGAGAACGCCTTAGGTTACAAACAGACTTTGACCTCACGTCTACTAATAAAGCCAAGCTACGACTGCTTAAATCTAGGCAACACTTTTTTGAATCTGGGGATAAAGCTGGGAAGCTTTTGGCCCATCAGGCCAGAACCAAGGCGACTTCACGGCTAATTCCAGCCATTAGATCCAGCTTAGGGGAGATTCATACTGATCCTCTTAGAATTAATGAAGCATTTGCTAAATTCTACGCTGAACTATACGCATCCGATTGTCCTCCCACTGCAGGTGACATGCTCAGTAGTATGAAGTTTCCCCAAATTGACGATGAAGCCACGAGAGACTTGGGTGGTCCCATAACTGTTGCTGAGGTCTAAGCAGCCATCACACCGCTGCAAAGCGGAAAGTCACCCGGCCCTGACGGCTTCACTGTAGAATATTACAAAGCTTTCTCTGCTCTCCTCGCACCAGTCCTGAGAGATATGTACAATGAGGCGTTTTCACATCGTCGCCTACCGCCCACCTTGTCGTGGGCTATCTCCCTAATTCTTAAAAAGGAGAAAGATCCCCTGCTTTGTAGTAGCTATAGACCAATTTCACTCCTGAATGTGGACCTCAAAATCCTCTCTAAAGCCCTTGCGCCGGTCCGTCTTCAACGAGTGATGCCTTCTATTATCTCGTTAGATCAAACAGGGTTCATACCAGGCCGTCAATCTTCCCAGAATACTAGGCGTCTCCTTAACATCATCCATTCACCGAGGAGTGAGACTTTGTATTGTTTTTTGTTTTTTTTGATGACCACACAGCCAGGCTGGTGGAATTTGTTATCAGTACAGCTCGGTACAGGTTCCAACATTTCATCAAACATTAAACATATAACATAGATATACATACAGACAGACACATTACATAATACATAGACCCCGGAGATAGTGGTCTCCCTCGACGCCAAAAAAGCTTTCGACAGGGTCGAGTGGAGGTACCTATATGAGGCGATGGACAGGTTTGGCCTCGGTAACAGTTTTATTCTTTGGGTCAGTCTATTATACTCGTCCCCGGTGGCCTCAGTACAAACAAACGGCACACTGTCGCCCCACTTCCCCCTTCAGAGAGGTACCAGACAGGGTTGCCCGTTATCACCACTTGTTTGCTGTCGCGATAGAACCCTTGGCGGTCTGGTTACGCTCAGAGAAGGGCTTTAAAGGTATTACACGGTTCGACACAACTCATAAAGTCTCATTGTATGCGGATGACCTGCTCCTGTACATCTCGAACCCAGTCAGCTCTCTCCCTGTGATTACGAATATTTTAGAACGGTTTGGCGCGTATTCTGGTTATAAACTTAACTACCAAAAGAGTGAGCTATTACCGATTAACTCATTGGCTAAGCAGCTCCCTCGCTCTTTAACCTCATTCAAATGGGCAGAGGACGGGTTTCGCTACCTCGGCGTCTTTATCACAACACCCTTATCTGATATGTTCCGCACAAACTTTCTGCCTCTGGTTGAGAAAGCTGAAAGAGATTTTGACCGCTGGTCAGTTTTACCGCTATCCCTCGTGGGCCGGATAAATCTGGTCAAGATGGTCGTCCTACCCAAATTCCTGTATCTTTTCCAGCACGTCCCTATACTTACCACTAAATCTTTTTTTGATAAATTATAAAGGACAATATCTAAATTTTTATGGGGTAGCAAACCGGCTAGAATCCGAAAGGCGATACTGCAGTCTCCTAAGAGTGACGGCGGTTTGGCGCTTCCTGACTTTAGGCGATACCATTGGGCAGCTAACTTGCAAAAATTCCTGTATTGGATGAATGATGATTGCGACCACCTACCGACTTGGGTACACATGGAAAAGGCGAGTTCACATCTCCCGTTGCGGTCTGTCCTATGCTCCCAACTCCCCCTTCCTATAACATCTGTGGGTGCAGGCCCAATTGCGTCCCTCTCGCTCAAGATATGGAGTCAACTCAGGAAAAACTTCGGTTTACAAGGCCCTTCCATCTTGACCCCACTGCTTAAAAACCACATCTTTAAACCTTCAAGTACAGACCACGCATTCAAAACCTGGCATAGCAACGGTATCAGTAGTATCAAAAACCTATACAAGGATGGCATCTTTTCGTCTTTTGCGGAGCTCTCGTCCAACTATAGCCTCCCAAACTCCCACCTTTTTCATTTTTTCCAGATTAGGGATTTTGTGAAGAAGACATTCCCCCATTTCCCAAATCGCCCCCCTGAAACCCTGACCGATATCATCTTAGCTCTAGATCCCAACCGGATGAAATGCATCTCTGTTTTGTATAAATTGTTAGGGTCGGTTATATTGAAACCTCATACCTCATTAAAAGCTGCGTGGGAGGGTGAGCTGAATACGAAACTAACAGACCAGCAATGGGACTCTGCCTTAGATTTGATCCATTCTTCCTCCATATGTGCCCGTCATGGCCTAATCCAATGCAAAGTCCTTCACAAAGTCCACTACACAAATGCAAGATTATCTAGAATTTACCCCGCTGTTAGGGACACCTGCAAAAGATGTAATCAATCTCCTGCCAACCATAGCCATATGTTTTGGTCTTGCCCTAAGCTAGCAGCCTTTTGGAGGAGTGCTTTCGACTTGATAAGCAGAGCCTACGGCCAGACTATTCCTCCAAACCCACAGTCAGCCATTTTCGGTACCCCTCCCAACACCAATCTCTCTGTTGCGGTGAAACGGGTCCTAGCTTTTACAACCTTGTTAGCCCGGAGACTGATCTTGCTTAACTGGAGGCTCACTTGTCCCCCGACACACGCCCGCTGGATTAAGGAGGTGCTTTACAATTTAAAGCTTGAAAAACTTAGGTTCTCTCTCAAAGGCTCTACCAAGACATTCCTAGATACATGGAACCCTTTCTTGGAACTTGTTAACTCTCTTAACTTGTCCCCAGACTTGGAAGAGGACTGAGTGCTCTCCACCATTGTTCTGCTCTACTGCAGCTGCTCTCCCCTTAACCTCCCCCCCCCCCTCCCCACACTTATTTATTTAATTACTTACTTATTTACTGTTATTAGTGACCCTTTTAAAAAATCTTATTATTTATTTATTTATTTATTTATTATAAAAAATAAAAAAAATTAAAAAAAAACCTAGTACTTTTTGTTTCGTTTATTTTACCATATTTGTGTGGATGTGTATGTATGTGAGTGTTGTTTGTCCCCGTTTGGTTCCGACCTGATTCGGGTGGGTTGAAGGTGGGTATGGTTAAGGGCTTTGAGGGTCGCTTACATATTGTTGCACAATTACGCCTTGACTGTCACTGTCTGTTATCATTGTATGTATGCAAATTGCTGTGAAATTCAAATAAAAAGATTTAAATCAAAAAAAAAATATATATATATATCAGGGGAAATATTAATTAACTACTTCAAAGTGATGAACCTGAACTTTCCACCAATAAAGCACTCCTGTCGTTCATCTTCAAGAGTCAAGAGTGTTTAATTGGTAAGAATGCACTCCTCCGCATATTTCCTTACCCAGTCAGTAACAACCATTGGGTATTTGTGCAGGTTCATTGCTGAGTCCAGTCTACCAACTACAAATAGTTGTGAAGTCACTCCACTGCCTCCCCTAACCAGTTCTGTAAAATCCTCTCAGCCAGAGCAATCCCCATCAGTCACTGCCTATGCGCAGGAAGCAGGAACACAGGCAGATAGTCTGATTTTCCAAAGTGCGGGCAAGAGGTGGTGCAATAGGTGTCTCTAATGGTAGAGCACCAGTGGTTGAGAATATTTGATCCTCTGGTGGGACAGGGAATATGCTGATGGGAATGTCTTCTTCAAGCTAGAGATTCAAGAAACTGCAGATGCTGGAACCTTGAGCAAAAAACAAACTGCTGCAGGAACTCAGCGGGTCAGGCAGCATCAGTCAGAAGAATGGTCCTGACCTCCAGCAGTATGTGCTTTGTTCTTTAAGCAAGACGGATTGAAATCTCAGGCTATGATGGAGAACGCATTGGGACAAACTTTGTTGGACTTCAAACATTTCTACACGGAACAAAGAGGATGGCAGTGGTAAAATGAAAAGAGAAGATTGCATCAATGAAAATGCGATGGTGTTACTTTTAAGTTATAAGGAAATGACAGCGATAGGGCGGCTTGCAAAGAGCAAAAGAGAGAACATCCTGTAGTTTTCTTGGTAAGATCTCTCTCTAAAATAATCTTGACCTAAAGGTTAAGTAATAGTTAATGTTGTAGGGTAGCTTGCAAATGAACTACACAGATAATCCTCCAACATTTTCGCCACCTCCAACGGGATCCCACCACTGGCCACATCTTCCCATCTGCTCCCCTTTCGGCTTTCCGCAGAGACCGCTTCCTCCGTAACTCCTTGGTCAATTTGTCCCTTCCCACCCAAACCACCCCCTCCCTTGGTACTTTCCCTTGCAATCGCAGGAAATGCTACACTTGTCGCTTTACCTCTCCCCGTGACTCCATCTAAAGACCCAAGCAGTCTTTCCAGATGAGTCAGAGGTTCACCTGCACCTCCTCCAACCTCATCTAATGCATCCGCTGCTCTAGGTGTCAGCTGCTCTACATCGATGAGACCAAGCGCAGGCTTGGCGATTGCTTCGCCCAACACCTCCGCACAGTTCGCATTAACCAACCTGATCTCCCGGTGGCTCAGCACTTCAACTCCCCCTCCCATTCCGAATCCGACCTTTCTGTCCTGGGCCTCCTCCATGGCCAGAGTGAGTCCCACCGCAAATTGGAGGAACAGCACCTCATATTTCGCTTGGGTAGTTTACACCCCAGCGGTATGAACATTGACCTCCAATTTCAGGTAGTCCTTGCTTTCTCCCTGTTTCCCCTCCCCTTCCCAGCTCTCCCACAGCCTACTGTCTCCGTCTCTTCCTTTCTTCTTCTCGCCCCCCCCCCCCCCTACATCAGTCTGAAGAAGGGTCTCAACCCGAAACGTCACCTATTCCTTCGCTCCATAGATGCTGCTTCACCAGCTGAATTTCTCCAGCACTTATGTCTAAACATTGAATTGACCACCTGTACAGGGACAGAGATGTCAGGAGTTGCAATTAGTGTTAAAGCTGTGCCAGGTACAGAGTGCAGAGGTCTCATTAGAGCACGGCAATCCGTAGTATTTAAAATTCTTCTTGAAGTTTTAAGTATAATCTAGTGTCATATTATTTATTGTGTTGTACTTAACATAGAAACATAGAAAATAGGTGCAGGAGGAGGCCATTCGGCCCTTCGAGCCAGCACCACCATTCATTGTGATCATGGCTGATTATCCCCTATCAATAACCCATGCCTGCCTTCTCCCCATATCCCTTGACTCCACTAGCCCCAAGAGCTCTATCTAACTCTCTCTTAAATCCATCCAGTGACTTGGCCTCCACTGGCCTCTGTGGCAGGGAATTCCATAAATTCACGACTCTCTGGGTGAAAACGGTTTTTCTCACCTCAGTCTTAAATGACCTCCCCTTTATTCTAATACAGTACATATTCTTTGTGGCATTTGGTTGGATTTTAACAACATTTCCAGAGTTCTGTGTTGTGCCGCTCCACATGCCTGAATGGGTTTTCCAACCCAGACGGATTCTGGCTGAACTCTGAGGATGGGTGTAGGGAAACTACTTCTCCATCAGGTCGTTGATGCCAACATGATACGACAGCTGGTGTAATGTTGCTTTCATGTTGACACGGTGACAGCTCTGTTGCAGAATTGTCAGTGTGATCTTGTTACTCTTTAATTGTTGCTTTGACTTTGCTACAGGGACCATGGTCTTGTCACATGGTCACCCTACCAGTGTTACATCACATGTGTAGGAAGGTACTGCAGATGCTGGTTAAAACCAAAGGTAGACACAAAAAGCTGGAGTAACTTGTCTGAAGAAGGGTCTTGACTCGAAACGCCACCCATTCCTTCTCTCCAGAGATGTTCTCTGTCCTGCTGAGTTATTCCAGCTTTTTGTGTCTATCTACCACTATTACATTGCTGCTCTCACTGTGTGAGGAGTTAGCTGTTGCTATTCCTGTCACCTTCCAGATCACCACCCAGTGCAGTGTGCAAATGAAAACCCAGCATCACTCTGCTGCTGATTTAGAAGTTTTATTTTTGTTGACATGATGTGGAGAAAGTGTTGCCAACTGTGAATGAATCCTGTTGATCTTTCCCGAAACTCTTCCTCATCTCCCTTTGCTTCTCTGTATTGAGATCCCCGTGATCATCCCCACATCACATTTCCCAGCTTGACAAGTTGTTTCGCATCAAAGGAAACTGAATGGCTCTCAAAACCAAATCCATTGCTTTGTTCTGCAGTCTCTTTGGACTCCTTCAACTTATTGTTGTGGATCATTTACTTCTCCCAATCCTCACACTTTCGATTACTTCCCCAATTTCTCATTCACCTCACACCACTTATTCCTCACACCTATCTGCCGTTCATCTCCCAATCTCTTGACACTTATACTCAATGCCCCAACCTATGAAAACAAGCATATCATATGCCTTCTTTACCACTCTACCCACATGTATTACCATTTCTAGTTATGGTTATAACAGCAGCCCGGGGTAAACCAGTTTTGGAGCTCGCATTATTCCAGTTTAGAGACTCCAGTGTTGTGCAGGGTGTGCAGAATGAAACCGTTAGTGCAGCCTGGAGTGATAATAGAAACTGACGGGGATGTGGACTTACCATTGGAGCCAATCCCTTGCCTCGATCGACGCTCCAACTGCGGTTTTCACTATCGAGGAGATCGCAGTCTCGGGTAGAGAACGATGTCAGGAGCTCCAAACGACGCAGAAGGTTTCGACCAGCCCCAACCCGGGGTCAGATCGCCCAGCGCGGGGGAGCTGAGATTCCCCCCCCCCGATGCAGGAGCTTGTTCGCCCCGACGCGGAGGGCCAGCTATGGGAGCCAAGATTGTCCCCGAAGGCTCGAGGCCCCCAACCGTGGGAGAACAAAGAAGGGAAAGAGATTTAACTTTTTTCCTCCTTCCATCACAGTGAGGAATGTGGAGGAGTCACAGTGGTGGATGTTTATGTTAAAATGTATTTTGTGTGTTCTGTTGCTTTTTATTGGTATGACTGTATGGCAAATGAAATTCCTCATATGTTGCAAAACTAGGCTAATAAAGTAGGATTATGAAAATGCTAGAAATATTATCTCAATCTCCCGGAGACAGACATAAAATGCCCGGAAACTCTCGCTTTCTCCCCATTTCATCGCCTTCTCTTCACAAATAAAACATTGAAAAGTGGCACTAAATCCCAGGACTCAGGTGGAGCAGCGACCCAGCTAGTCCGGCACTTGGCAACATTTCCACTCTTCCTGCTGCTACTGCACAGGACAGACACGAGACCTGCTCGGTGCATTTTGGCACCAGTGATCTGAGGATCTAACCAGTGGTTCCCAACGTGGGGCGTACGCCCCACAGGGGGGCAATTTGATTTTTAAGGGGGGCAATTGAGCGCGACTGAGGAGGTCTGGGTCCAAATTTTCGATTTTTATTTTTTTGGATTTTCCATCAGGTAAACATATGTAGTTTATGTTTCAGATGTTATTTTGAGTAAATAATTTTTTGGGGGTAAAAAAGGGGAGGGGGGCATCAGGATTTTAGAGGTGATTAGGTGGGGCATGGCCAAAAAAAGGTTGGGAACCACTGAATTCTAAACTGACAGCAACGGTGAAGGAGGTTGTAATTTATGCGCGTTGGACATTGATGTAACGCCAGAGCAGGAGCCGAGTGGCTGATATGATTTGCCTCAATTCACCTCAATTGGTTAACAATACTGTGAAGCAAACTCGTGTCCACGTCAAGTAGGAAGCAACAGTTCGTCGCAACCGAATGTGCCCCAGCGAGAGCGGCCGTGACAGGACCCCGACCATCACCTATTCCTTCTCTCCAGAGATGCTGCCTGACCCGCTGAGTTACTCCAGCACTACAATGTCTGTGGCTCATTTGATCGTAGTATCTCTTATTTTAGGTACGTTTCCGGGTCAGGAATTGAATTAGTTTGTCAAATCGTGTTATTCAACCCCCATGAAATGCAGTAGGTGAGATGTGTCTGTGTGTGTGTAACTGAGGAGGTACAGCCGAGTCACCGAGTGATGCCGGGTCTGATCGTGAGGACGGGCTGGAGTTGAGAAGGTCGAGGGGTGAACTAACTGGATCATTGGGTTGAAGTTCAGGTGGGCGCTGATCTGACGGCATAGAGGATATTCTGCTCCGTATCTGTTCCACTGGTTTTGGCAGTTCAATGGGTTTGTTAACGGACAAATAGACTAAAGCCTGGAGCTGTGATCCGCATTGTTTGTTCCGGTCCTTCCCGTATCCGGGGAGTTTGGAATCTAATGAAATAAAATGTGAACAAAATGTCAAGAGAAGAAAATATTTGCCTCCCAGGAGTTATTCAGGGAACACAATGTGTGTCGGTCCCTGTCCCATATGTCCCCGTGTCTGTCTCTGAAATTGCTTCACAAACCGTCCGGTTGTGTCAAAGCTGTTACAGAAATGCAGCGTTCGGAGACGGCCGCTCGCCTCCACTTACCCTGGGATAAAGGGGTGGGGGCTAAATACTGGATCTGCCTGCAATACACACATCCCGATAAAGAGAAACCCTTTCACAATATTCCCAATTGCCGCCAGCGGTAACGGGCTCATTTTCTCAGCGCTGGGACGGGTTGTCATAGAAACATAGAAAACAGGTGCAGGAAGAGGCCATTCGGCCCTTTGAGCCAGCACCGCCATTCACTGTGATCATGGCTGATCGTCCCCCATCAATAACCCGTGCCTGTCTTCTCCCCATATCCCTTGACTCCACTAGCCCATAGAGCTCTATCTAAAACTCTCTCTTAAATCCATCCAGTGACTTGGCCTCCACTGCCCTCTGTGACAGAGAATTCCATAAATTCACAACTCTCTGGATGAAAACGTTTTTTCTCACCTCAGTCTTAAATGACCTCCCCTTTATTCTAAGACTGTGGCCCCTGGTTCTGGACTCGCCCAACATTGGGAACATTTTTCCTGCATCCAGTTTGTCCAATCCTTTTATAATTTTATATGTTTCTATAAGATATCCCCTCATCCTTCTAAACTCCAGTGAATACAAGCCTAGTCTTTTCAATCTTTCCTCATATGACAGTCCCGCCATCCCAGGAATCAATCTCGTGAACCTACGCTGCACTGCCTCAACCACAAGGATGTTCTTCCTCAAATTAGGAGACCAAAACTGTACACAATACTCCAGATGTGGTCTCACCAGAGCCCTATACAACTGCAGAAGAACCTCTTTACTCCTATACTGAAATCCTCTTGTTATGAAGGCCAACATTCCATTAGCTTTTTTCACTGCCTGCTGTACCTGTAAGCCAACTTTCAGTGACCGGTGTACAAGGACGCCCAGGTCTCGCGGCACCTCCCCCTTACCTAACCTAACCTAACCCCATTGATATAATAATCTGCCCCCTTGCTTTTGCCGCCAAAGTGGATAACCTCACATTTATCTCTATTATACTGCATCTGCCACTCATCTGCCCACTGACTCAACCTGTCCAGGTCACCCTGCAACCTCCTAACATCCTCTTCGCAGCTCACACTGCCACCCAGCTTTGTGTCATGCGCAAACTTGCTAGTGTTGCTCCTAATTCCTTCTTCCAAATCATTAATATATATGGTAAACAGTTGCGTCTCCAACACCGAGCCTTGTGGCACTCCACCTGCCACTCTGAAAAGTACCCGTTCATTCCTACTCTTTGCTTCTGGTCTGCCAACCAATTTTTTATCCATGTCAACACCCTACCCCCAATACCATGTGCTCTAATTTTAGTCATCAGTCTCCTGTGCGGGACCTTATCAAAGGCTTTCGGAAAGTCTAGATACACTACATCCATTGGCACCCCTTCATCCAATTTACTTGTCACATCCTCAAAAAATTCCAGAAGATTAGTCAAGCATGATTTCCCTATTATAAATCCATGTTGCCTTGGACTAATCCTTTTACTGCTATCCAAATCCCCCATTATTACCTCTTTAACAATTGACTCCAGCATCTTTCCCACCGCCGAAGTCAGGCTAACTGGTATGTAATTCCCCGTTTTCTCTTTCACAATGTGCCCACTCCTTATCTCATCACTCAGCGCCTTGAGTATTAGAAAGGCGCTATATAAATCCCATCCATTATTATTATTATTATAACTGTCTTTTCCCGGACTGTTTCAGGTCGAGTGGCCCTTGCCACCGGACCACAAGTGCGAGGATACCTGGGACAGGCGATCACTCTGCCGTGCCACTACTCTGTCCGAACGTATGGTAAAACTGCGATGTGCTGGGGTCGGGGACAGTGCCCTACCTTTGGCTGTGGATCTGAACTGATTAACACAAACGGAGTAACAGTAACTTCCGTAGGATCCGAAAAATATCAGCTTGGTGGTAACATTGAGCAAGGAGATGTGTCGCTCACGATAAAGCAGCTCCGGAAAGAAGACGGCGGATGGTATTGCTGCCGTGTGCAGTTCTCTGGACCGTTTAATGATGGGAAAGTTAATATGAATTTCCTGGTTTTGGATGGTAAGCACCTCAATGTTACACGTTTCTGTCTCTTTTGTGGAATTCCCTGCCACAGAGGGCAGTGGAGACCAAATCATTGGATGGATTTCAGAGATAGTTAGATAGAGCTCTAGGGGCTAGTGGAATCAAGGTATATGGGGCGAAGGCAGGCACGGGTTATTAATTGGGGACGATCAGCCATGATAGCAATGAATGGCGGTTGTGGCTCGAAGGGCCGAATGGCCTCCTCCTGCACCTACTGTCTATGTTTCCAGGTTCAATCCTAACCTCCAGTGCCACCTGCGTGGAGTTTGCAGGTTCTCCACCAGTTTCCCCTCGTATTTTGGTTTTCTCCCAGGTTCGAAGAATATGCGAGTGGGTTAAGCTGCCTCTAGTGTAGAATAGCGGGGCGCAGATCGACAGGTTCCAGGGATATAAGTAGGGGGGTGCATCACTGGGGACGCTTGAACAGGTGGCATGGTCTTGATGGGTTGAATGACCCTCTTCTGCCCCTTAGGGAAATATGGAACACCATGTTATTGTTTCTAGATTCATTGTTAACTCTAATTAACATTGTTAAGCAAAGGCGTGCGGGTGAAGTCGCCGTTGTAAAAATGCCCCAAATGAGCAGGGCGTGGAAGGGAACATGAGATAACGTAGATTTGATGTGAATTAGTGATAGATGGTCGGCGTGGGATCTGTGGGACGAAGGGCCTGATTCCATGCTGTAACTTCCAAACAATCAATTAAAAAGTCAGTTGAATATCCATTACTATGAATAAAGTGCAGGTGAAAATAGCAGGCCAGTAGAATGTAATATGGACAACGAGTCCATTGCCATGGATATAGTGAGGAAGAACAATTAGTATTTTACATCAGCTATATAATACAGAAACATTGGGTGTTTCCCACACTGGCGTTTATAGCCATGTCTTTAAAGTACAAGCAACAGGAGCCGTGTATGAAGGAACTGTAGATGCTGGTTTACAACGAAGATAGACACAAAATGCTGGAGTACCTCAGCGGGACAGGCAGCATATCTGGATAGAAGGAATGGATGACGTTTCATAGAAACATAGAAACATAGAAACATAGAAATTAGGTGCAGGAGTAGGCCATTCGGCCCTTCGAGCCTGCACCGCCATTCAATATGATCATGGCTGATCATCCAACTCAGTATCCCGTACCTGCCTTCTCTCCATACCCTCTGATCCCCTTAGCCACAAGGGCTACATCTAACTCCCTCTTACATATAGCCAATGAACTGGCCTCGACTACCCTCTGTGGCAGGGAGTTCCAGAGATTCACCACTCTCTGTGTGAAAAAAGTTCTTCTCAAGTCTCGGGTCGAGACACTTCTTTAGACCGAGAGCCAGGAGAGAGATCAGAGAAGAGAAATAGGAGCAGACTTGGTGGAGCCTGTCATCTCCCCATAACCTTTAACACCATACTACTAAGTTCGGTATTCTGAAAAACGCAGGGAATCATGGGATTTGTCAAATGTCACAAGCGATAAAAACTCTCAGCAGCCGTGCCACTGCATGGACACAGACCTGCGCCTCATCTGCTGCCATGACCGAACCCGGGTGTCTGACACCGGAGTCAGACGGGAGCAGTGCCCCCAGGCCCACAGCTAACGCGGAGAAGCAGCGCTAATTCCAGCTCAACTCTGTCTATCTCGCCGGGTTAACCTACAGCCCTGCCTGGACTTATGGGACACCAGCCCGGAGCCGTGGAGTTAGCACTGCTGCTCTGCGCTGGCTGTAAGCCTGGGCCATCATTCCCCTAAGTCCAGGCAGGGCTGGTAGGTTTAGCCGGCGAGACATGCAGAGTTGAGCTGGATTTAGCGCTGCTTCTCCACGCTGGCTGTGGAGAGCTGGGGCACCGCTCCCGTCTGCCTCCCGACGTCTCTGGCCGCCCCCAGACTGGGGCACTCGGGAGGGGACGGGGATGGTCCAGTGGCGGTTCGGCAGCGATTGCGGTGTCAGAGACCCGGGATCGATCCTGGTTGCAGATGAGGCGCAGGTCTGTGTCCATGCTGTGGCACGGCTGCCAAGAATGGTTTTTGCTTGTGACCTTTGACCTGGGCATGTGCAGTCGGAATAACGAACTCGCTTATTAGAGTTAACAATGAATCTAGAAACAATAGTATGTTATTGCATGTTAATCTCCACTTTAAAAATACCCAAAGACTTGGCTAGTTTTGTTGCCATGTGGAGATCTTTGGACTGTCTCAAGACGTGAAAGTGAATTTGGACCGTAGGCAGCTCAATGTTACATATTTCTGTATCAATCTTGGCATCGCAACAATGTTGCTGTTCGCAGTTTCCTCACAGCTGCAGTGATTCCGGTTCGATCCTGACCAGTGCCACCTGCGTAGAGTTCATTGCCTCAGTTTCCACTCGTGTTTCCGTTTTCATAAGTCATGGACCACTATCCTCCGTGTCCTTCTACTTGATGAATACAGATGCAAAGTCAGCATTTAGTGCCTTGCCGACATCCTCTGACTCTTTGGACAACTTCTAGTCCCATCATCAGACACAGTTCCACTTCCAGTGCTTCCCCAAGATCAACCAGCTGCACTGTCCTGGCAGACCCATTGAACCCACCAGTTACAGGCTTCCAATCCAAAATAAAATGCTTACTCCTACCCTGTTTTGCCTATAATAACGAGTGCATATCAGTAACTACAATCCAATGGATTATTATCTATCTATCTATCTATCTATCTATCTATCTATCTATCTATCTATCTATCTATCTCTGATCTTGTTATCTTCCGGTTTGGCGGTCTTTCTCTTTGCGCAAAACCGGTTTGCGATACCACTACGATTTTTTGCCAGTTCTCACCGTTCTCCTATTAGTGCGCCGATCGTTCCGGTCTGTTGAATGTCGTAGTTAGCGAGGTTTAAAATCTTAAAAACCACGCGTGCGCAGATCGATCCCTTCCACTGCCAATTAGCGCCGCGCAGATTAGTCTCTTCCCCTGTCACTCCCCGGGATGGTCCGCCCCTTCCTGCGCCATCGTGTCTTTACTGGAGCCGAGGATGGCCGGTGGAGGTTTCCAACCGGACATTCAAAGGGACATGAAGCAGCCCTGTCCCAAGAAGCCACGCCCCAAACAGAAGCCCCGCCCTATCCCCACAACCTCCCCTGCCCCCATGTCCCCACAACCCCCCCTGCCCCCGCAACCTCCCCGTCCCCATAACCCCCTCCCCAGCCCCCCCTGCCCCCGCAACCTCCCTGCCCCCACAACCTCCCCCACCCCCACAACCTTCCCCACCTGCCAAAGCCCCCTCCCGTCCCCATAACCCCCTCCCCAGCCCCCACAACCGCCCCTTCAACTCCCCTGTCCCCACAACCCGCCCCCACAACCCGATCCCCCCCGCCTCCACAAACTCCCAGTCCCCACACACCCCTCACCCTGCTCACACACCCCTCCACCCACGACCCATCCGCTCGCACATCCCCCCCCGCCCACACACACACACACCCTCCCCCCCTCCCACATCTCTCCTCCCCCTCCCGCCCACATACACCCTCCCCCCACCCCCACACTCCCCTCCCCCACACTCTACTCCTCACACTCCCCTCCCCTACATTCCCCTCCCCCCTCCCCCACACCTCCTCCCCCCACACCACCCTCTCCCCACCCTCATAAACCTCCCCGTACACACACCCCTCCTTCCCTCCCCCCCCCCCCCCCCCCCCCCCCCCCCCAACCACACACCCCGCTTCCCTCCCCTCCTCCCCTCCCACACATGAAGAGGAGGGAAGGGAATGCTCGGGGATGAAGGAAATGAGCAGCGCCTGCGCCTGCTATGGGTGAGGTGTGGAATATTGTGTTGGGGGAACGGGTGAGTGGTGGAATATTGTGTTGGGGAATGGGTTGCATTGGAGGACCAGGCCTCCCGTGTGACTGGGATCCAATGGGTCCCACTTAGTCTAGTGCATTTTAAATGTGGAAACATCAAAGGTCCTATGAATGTCCAGAAACACCACATCCACTGGTTCTATATTCTACTCAGTGGGTTAGCTGTGTGTGAGCTGAATGATGCAGTATGTGGAAAAGCAATGAGCGAGAAAGAATATGTCTTCACTAGCACGAGCACAATAATTATTTTTTCTTCTATTCTAGAGATCACCACACCGAATCCTTCAACCACAAATGAGTCTGTCCATGCACAGGATGCAAACTCTGTCACAGCTTCTACATTTGTAGGTCAGACTAAAAGTTCAAACTATGATGTCTTCTAATGTCTGTTGCAATGTATTTTTATTTCCATATTTCCATGATTTGACTGCAAGTGATTAAAGTTGACAAGGATACCTTGAAATTGCTATTAATACAAAACGTTTAATGTTTAAAACAACTTGAAATATCATGGATTTAAATTGGGTATTGCAAGTATTGCAAAATGTAGTCGGGAAATATTTGTGATTAAAGTGAAATGGGACATACATTTTATCAAGTACAGGATACCTTTAACACTGTCAGGAGATTCCAAGGTATTGAACAACAAATGGAAGGCCAGCTTCTACAGCAGTGCCTCCACACCTCAACATTTTTTTTTCCTTGAATAGAATCCCAAAATTCCGGGAATTTGATGTTATTTCCTGAAATTTTCAAAAATGCTTCCTGCATACTATTTGTTGTTTTTTTTTTTCACGTGCACACATTAACAACAAGGCAAATCATATCTATGTAACTACACTGTATTTGCCTGCTTCTGTTACTCACTTGTACAAGGCAGCTTTCATTGCCTCCAACAGCTTTCGTTGTCTTTGTTTTTCCACCTGCCCTCCTGTGTCTTAGTCTCTGCTCTCTCCCTCCCTCCCTCCCTTCTTCCCTCTCCCTCTCGCCCTCCCTTTCTTTCTCCCTCCCTTCCTCCCTCTCTCTCTTCCTCCCCCTCTCTCTCCCCCTTTCTTTTTTCTCTCCCTCTCTTATTCCCCCCTTCCTCTCTCTCTCCCTCCCTCTCTCCCCCTCTCTCTCTCTCTTCCTCCTTCCTCTCTCCCACCCTCCTTCTCCCTCTCTCTCTCTCTCCCTCTCTCCCACTCTCCCTCCCCTCCCTCCTTTCCCTCTCTCCACCCCTCCCTCTCTCCCTCTCTCCACTCCTCCCTCTCTCCCTCTGTCTGTCCCACTCTCCCTCTCAGCCCCTTGAGCCCACCCACCATTCTGTAAAATTAAGGCCAATCCCAATGTAACTGCAATCCCACTGTCCACTGGTAACTTTTCACCACTCGGCTTATCCAGAATTTTACCGTTGCCTGAAAAATAATCAAATGCTCAACTTCCACTGAGAAAGAGAATTCCAAAGATTCATTGTTATACGAGTATTTTCCAGAACAGTCTGTGACCCCTAGCGCTGTGGCCATAGCGCTATGTTTAAACCTCAAAGCGCTGCAGGCGGTAGCGCTACATTTAGAACCCACAGTGCTACAGCCGACAGCTCTTTGTTTAAATTCCCACGCATTAAACTGACAGCGCTCTGTTTAAACCTTTGAGCGCCAAACTGGCAGTGTTGTGTGTATTACCTTTACACCCCTTTGTGGGCCGGATGCGGAAATTTCCCGAAATTATTCAATTTCCCTAAAAGATATTTCCCCGAAGACAACCAGAATTCCTGAATTTCGGATAATTTCCTTCAAAGTGGAAACACTGTTCAACAGACAAGAATGTGGTGATGATGAGATATAGATTGCGATGTAGAATTTTTAATTAAGGACTAATTATTGGCCAAGAACTGAGGTTATTTCTTGTTCTTTGAAATAATACCTGGGATGTTTCATATTCACCTCAATTGCACGAGCTGCCACAGGAAGTAGCTGAGGTAGGTACAGGAACAATATATCAAAGACACCAAAGCTGGGTGGCAGTGTGAGCTGTGAAGAGGATGTTAGGAGGTTGCAGGGTGACCTGGACAGGTTGAATGAGTGGGCAGATGCACGGCAGATGCTGTATAATATAGATAAATGTGAGGTTATCCACTTTGGCGGCAAAAACAAGGGCGCAGATTATTATCTCAATGGGGTTAGGTTAGGTAAGGGGGAGGTACAGCGAGACCTGGATGTCCTTGTACACCGGTAACTGAAAGTTGGCGTGCAGGTATAGCAGGCAGTAAAGAAAGCTAATGGAATGTTGGCCTTCATAACAAGAGGATTTCAGTATAGGAGTAAAGAGGTTCTTCTGCAGTTGTACAGGGCTCTGGTGAGACCACATCTGGAGTATTGTGTACAGTTTTGGTCTCCTAATTTGAGGAAGAACATCCTTGTGATTGAGGCTGTGCAGCGTAGGTTCACGAGATTGATTCCTGGGATGGCGGGACTGTCATACGAGTAAAGATTGAAAAGACTAGGCTTGAATTCACTGGAGTTTAGAAGGATGAGGGGGATTTTATAGAAACATATAAAATTATAAAAGGACTGGACAAGCTAGATGCAAGAAAAATGTTCCCAATGTTGGGCGAGTCCAGAACCAGGGGCCACAGTCTTAGAATAAAGGGGAGGTCATTTAAGACTGAGGTGAGAAAAAACTTTTTCACCCAGAGAGTTGTGAATTTATGGAATTCCCTGCCACAGAGGGCAGTGGAGGCCAAATCATTAGGTGGATTTAAGAGAGAGTTAGATAGAGCTCTAGGGACTAGTGGAGTCAAGGGATATGGGGAGAAGGCAGGCACCGGTTATTGATAGGAGATGATCAGCCATGATCACAATGAATGGCGGTGCAGGCTTGAAGGGCCGATTGGCCTCCTCCTGCACCTATTTTCTATGTTTCCATGCTTTTGAGAGGGTGCAGAGGAGGTTTACCAGAATGCTGCCTGGATGAGAGGGTTTCAGATGCAGGGAATGATTGGATAGACTTGGATTGGTTTCTCTGGAATGTCAGAGGTTGAGGGGAGACTTGATAGAATTATATAAAATTATGTAAAACATAGATTGGGTAGTCAGTCAGAACATTTTTTCCCAGGGTGGAAATGTCCAAGAATAGAAGGCATAGCTATAAGATGAGAGGTATAAAGTTTAATGGAGATGTACAGGGCAATGTTTTTTAAACAGAGTGTGGTTGGGACCTGGATCGCATTGCCAGGGCATGCAGTGGAGGCTGATATGATAATGGCATTTAAGAGGCTTTTAGATAGGCATATGAAAGTGCAGGGAACTGCGGGCTATGGATTATGTACAGGCAGATGAGATCAGTTTAACTGGGCATCATGTTTGGCACAAACATTGTGGGCCAAAGGGCCTGTTCCTGTGCTGTATCATTTTATAAAAATGGTTCGGAAGAATGTGGGCCAAACACAGACAAGTGGGGCAAGTATAGGTTTGCCTTTGTTTACTTTCTGTAACTCCACCAATTGTTATGTTGTTTGCAAATTTGTTAACCAGCCTACCTACATTTTCATCCAAATCCAAATCATTTATATATTTTATATATATCACAAGTAACAGAGCTCACAGCACCCCTCTGGAACACTGCAGGTCACACGCCTCCAGTCAGATTAACACTCCTCCACCACTACATTCTGTCTTCTATGGATAAGCCAATTTTGAATCCAATCTACCGAGTCTCTGTGGATCCCATATGCCTTAATCTTTTGGATCAGCCTACCATGAGGGACCTTGTGGAATGTTTCATTAGGGCCCCTGTAGATGTAGACAACATCCATTGCCTCATCAATCATATTTGTCAGCTCCTCAAAAAGCATGGTATAAAATTTGTGAGAAGGGACCTCACACAAAGAAACCCTTGCTGACTATCCTTAAGTTCATGTTTTCATATATCTGAGTACATTCTAGATAAAGGAGAATCATAAAATATTCTACAAGTATATTAAAAGTTAGAGAGTAGCTAATGGGTCAATGTGGTCATCTATTTGTGGATTAGTTCAGTTTTATCAGTTCAGTTCAGTTTTATTTGTCATATGTAGGTTAACACAGGGTCAACGATGATATTGCAAGGATAATATTAAGGTAAAAAAGATAAGACAAAAGTGACATTGGTAGATAAAAGACAATGATAAATAAAATAATTAACATATATGATGCGTTTATGAGTTCAGAAGCCTGATGGCAAGATGATAAAAACTGTTCTTAAGTCTAGTGGTACGTGCAGCCATGTTATGGGTAATATGTGAGGTTTTGAAATAATACTTTACTTTAAATTAATGTGTTTACTTTGGAGAAGGATGTGGAAGCTAGTGGGATCAGGAGAGGGAGCAGAAAAAGCATGGAGTATTTCAAGACATAGAGTGACACAGTGTGGAAACAGGTCCTTCGGCACAACTCGCCCACACCGGCCAACAATGTCCCAGCTACGCTAGTCCCACTTGCCTGCGCTTGGTCCATATCCCTCCAAACCTGTCCAATCCGTGTACCTGTCTAACTGTTTCTTAAATGATGGGATAGTCCCAGCCTCAACTACCTCCTCTGGCAGCTTCTTCCATACACCCACCACCCTTTGTGTGAAAAAGTTACCCCTTGGATTCCTACTAAATCTTTCCCCTTCACCTTGAACCTATGTCCTCTCGTCCTTGATTCCCCACCTCTGGGCTAAAGACTCTGTATATCTACTCAATCTATTCCTCTCATGATTTTGTATACCTCTATAAGATCTCCCCTCATCCTCCTGCACTCCATGGAATAGAGATCCAGCCTACTGAACCTCTCCCTATAACTCACACCCTCTAGTCCTGGCAACATCCTCGTAAATCTTTTCTAAACCTTTTCAAGCTTGACAATATCTTTCCAATAACATAGTGGCCAGAACTGTACACAATATTCTAAATGCGGTCTCACCAATGTCTTATACAACTGCAACATGACCTCCCAACTTCTATACTCAATACTCTGACTGATGAAGGCCAAAGTGCCAAAAGCCTTTTTGGCTACCTTATCTACCTGTGACTCGACCTTTAAGGAACCAATCACCTGTACTCCAAGATCTCTATGCTCTACAACACTACCCAGAGGCTTACCATTTACTGTGTAGGCCCTGCCTTTGTACGACGTCGCAAAATGCAACACCTCACACTTCTCTGTATTAAATTCCATCAACCATTCCTACACCCACCTGGCCAATCGATCCAGATCCTGCTGCAATTGTTCACAACCATCTTCACTATCTGCAACCACTAACTTTTGTATCATCAGCAAACTTGCTAATCTTGCCCTGTATGTTCTCATCCAAATCATTGATTTAGATGACAAACAGTAACGGGCCCAGCACCGAACCCTGAGGAACACCACTAGTCGCAGGCATCCAGTCTGCGATGCAACCTTCCACCATTACCCTCTGCTTCCTCCCATGGAGCCAATTTGCTATCCATTCAGCTATCTCTCCTTGGATCCCATGTAATCTAACCTTCCAGAGCAGCCTACCATGCGGAACCTTGTCGAACGCCTTACAGAAGTCCATGTACACAACATCTACAGCTCTGCCTTCATCAACCTTTTTGGTCACGTCTTCAATAAAATCAATCAGATTTGTGAGACACGACCTCACAAGTATAAAACCATGCCGACTTTCCCTAATCAGACCTTGCCCATCCAAATGCCTGTATATCCTATCCCTCAGAATACATTTCAGTAACTTGCAACATAAGATTACAACCTGCTCTTACTTTTGCACACTGAAAGTGTGTGTTTGACTGCTGCACCACAGCAATGTTTATGTTTGCTAGCAGCTTAAACGCTGATCTATTTAAAGCATTTCCTTGCTAGTGGACTGAACATGTAAAGGCGAAGATGGCCTGTTGGTCTATAGTTTGAAATAGCCAGTTCATTGTAATTTGGGACTCATTTCCAGATACCCAAGGCTTTTCCACTTTGTCCCAAAGTAGAATTGCAGTAGAATTCTCTCCACTTACCAGGATGGTTATAGCACTGACAACTCTCTACAGATATGATGCCATTCAGCACAAGCCTCTTTCCTGTAAAATACATACCCTGATCAGAGTCATGTGAAGAGTAATCCAAAATATTATTATTTGGCACCAATACACAATTCTAGCTGTACTTTCTTGGCATGGGAAAGTCTTCTGCTAGTGGGTAAAGTGGTCAATCAGTACTAAACATTACCTTTTATTTTGAGACTAGGGTAAGGATCTTGTGAAATCTATCTGCATATGTTTGTCAGCAGGCAAGACACACTCTCCCATTTGGCACATCAACTATCTAGTGCTGTCCATAACTTCCCTGCTTCAAAGAGTTGCAGTGTACTTCCCTGCTTCAAAGAGACGTCCGTAAAACTATTGACACCCTCGGCGAGATGGATTCTGAGACTTCCACTGCCCTTGTCATACAGTTGAATACTTGATCACATCAATGCAGCCCAGCCACCACTCGACTTTGCATAGTTGAATAGTATGCGACTGGCCTCATTCTGTCCCCGTGGTTCGTGTTATTACTGTCTTTAGTACCCTCTCCCGTTATCACAGTACAAATAGAAGAGATTAGTCAGAGTGCTGGAGCGAGGTCAGGGTTTGATGGAGTTTTGCCATCCGGTGAATTGACCCTCATTCTGTAGTTGCCTCTGTCCCTCTCCACGATTAGTTTACCACCCCCAATGTCTATTTCAACTTTACTGAACGTTTTTCCTTCCAATATTTAATATGTAAAAGAATATGTGTGTGTTTATGATTGTGTTTATAGTTTGTTTGTTTGTCTTTTTGCACAAAGTCCGCGAGCATTGCCACTTTTCATTTCACTGCACATCTCGTATGTGTATGTGACGAATAAACTTGACTTGACTAAGGAAGCAACTCAGCTATAATTATGTTGAGGAATCTAAATACAACGATAGGTCAATTCAATGCCTCTCCTAACATCCTTAAGTTCCCTTCACTATATTGGTCTCTTTTCCCATCACGCTTCCCCAGTATGTAAGCTCTTGGGTTAAACATATTACAATCTACTCATCTTTTTGATGATTTTCGGAATTTCCTACATCAGGCAGCAATAGTGACTTATCACATTTGTTACCGCATTCACTCTCACCAGCTTAGAGGCTGATACTTTGCCTGATGGAGAACATAAAGGTGGAAGCTGGGCGATTGGTTTGGAGAGGGACAGGGGGAAGTACAGAAGGATGCCAATTCACTCAATGGCAAAGTATCTCAAGAAAGTTATGACATGATTTAGCTGAGAGCATTCATGGGCCAACTCACACAGTGAAACTATTGAGTTGCATCTTCTTTGGCAGTCCCTCAGTTTCAGGTTAAGTGGATTCTGTGGTAACGGAATCCAATGTAGATGGGGCAAGAGGGTTGGTCCATGATGTGGGGTGCTCCTTCTCTTGAGTGCTTCTCACACATGGACTCAAGATTCTCAGTGCCAACCCAAATGCTTCTCCACATCAAGAGGTCATGGCCCAGAGTTTCCTAGGAATCAGGGGAAAATTTGCAATATTTTCATGGAGGTTTTGAAAATGACTTTGGATTTATTTCTCAGTCCACCTTGTAAGTTATTTCTATGACAGAGCTCCGAATATTATGTCTGCTTCGGAAATCTGATGCTGGGTATGCAAAGATCATGGTCTTTCAAACCGATCCATTTGAGTATAATTAGATGTTCATTGCTGGACATGTGGGAGTGGGAGAGGACGTTGACCGTGGCAGTGGCAGCCAACATCGTCCACAGCACTACTCACAGTTTTCTTTTGTCCATGGTCATGAATCCGTCTATAAGCGAAGTCCCAACCACTAAATGTCCGCAGGCTGTGTTGTACCCTTGTGTACGAGCTAAACCAGCACAACCGATGTTACACTTTAATTTGTCGACTTCTTTCTTGGTTGAAACCTTATCAGCAATTAGACAATAAACAATAGGTGCAGGAGTAGGCCATTCGGCCTTTCGAGCCACTGTGATCATGGCTGATCATCCACAATCAGTACCCCCGTTCCTGCCTCCTCCCCATATCCCTTGACTTCGCTATCTTTAAGAGCTCTATCTAACTCACTAATTAGTGATTTAGAGCAGGATACCTCTGCACTATGTTTACATGAGTTCACTAAGGTCACTTCAGAATGTTACTACAGAATGTTTACGTTGTTGTTCGTTAGCCATTGTCATCTTCTATGTCCCATCCCACATCTTTAATCCTTTCCTTCCAAGGAATCGCTACCCAATGTAATACAAGATACAAGATACATTTACTTGTCACATGTGCCAGTTGGCACAGTGAAATGTAATCACCATAAAGACATACAATAAAATAAAGAACACAACACACGATAGAGTTCAACATAAAACATCCCCGCACAGCAGAATCAAAAGTTTCCCACTGTGAGGGAAGGCACCAAAGTCAGTCATTTTTCTCTGATGTTCACCCGTGGTCGGGGTCTCCGGAGGCCTCCGCAGTCGCCGCTACGGGCAGCCCGCCGCTCAGGCCCGCTCGCCGGGGTGTTGGCACTCCGACGTCGGAACGGGAGGCCAACCTCAGCGGCTTGGCCCTCCATATCGGCCACTTCTCACCAGAGTCCGCAGCTTCCGACGTCCCCAGGCCGCGCCGGGCGGAGATTCAACGCTGGCGGCCCTCAGTAAAGGGCCCCAGGACTCCGCGATGTCGGTCAGCGCCGCCCACGCTGGGAGCTCCGCGAACCACAGCCCCGTGATGTTGGAGCAGCGGCCCAACGCTCCGGAGCTTCAAACAGGATCCAGGTAGGTATTGCTCGCTCTATGGTGAATCCAGCACCGCGCCACCGCTGCCGAAGCTCTGGTCCAGCCCCCGGTTTCCGGCAGGAAAGGCCACTCCGATCCAGTGGTAGACCGCGAGGTGGGGGGCGAGGACGCTACTCGGAGAAATAGTCGCATCCTCGCCAGGAAGCGACTGGGAAGCGGTTTCCCCCTTACCCCTCCCCCACATAGAAAAACTAAAGATTCCCCAAACAAATCTATTTAGACAAACTAAAATTAAAAAAAGATAGCAAACAACGGACAGGCTGTAGGCCGAGGTACCTTCAATGCAGCACCCCTAGTGGAATAGACGTTAGTCTATTACAACCTGAACCTCTCCTAACAGGGCACGCTTGCTTTCATTGGGAAAAATATTGAGCACAAAAGATGGGACCTCATGATGCAGCTGTAGAATTTGTTGGTGAGACCACACGGAGTATAGTATGTAGTTCTGGTCACCAAGCTATAGGGAGGATGTTGCCTTGGCTTGAGGCCTTGAGTTGTGGGACTGATTGGTTAGGCTGGGAATTCTTTCCTTGGAGCATTGGAGGCTGAGGTGTGACCTTATTAAGGTCTACAAGATAACGGGGTGCATGGATAAGGCGGACGCTCATAGTATATTTACCAGATACAGAATTAGAAAATTAGAAGATATAAGCTGACGTTAAGAAGGTAGGATTTATGAGGGACCTCAGGGACAACTTTTTCATTCAGGGGTTGGTCTGTATTTGGTTGAGGAAGCTGTACAGGTGGATACAAATACACCTTTAAAAAGTCAATTGGAGAGATATATGGATATGAAGGTTTTGGAGACACGAAAATGGGACAGCAGAAAATGCCAACTTTGGCGGAGCGGACAAAGTTTCTGTGCTGTAGAGCTCTATGACTATGATTAAATCCTGTGCTTCCAGTGTGCAAATTAGGGTGAACTCCATGCAGAGATTTGGAGGGGAAAACGAGGAGCGTAGAGAAAGAGAGAAGGCAGTCTGTATATCTCCTTTCAACTCTGTACGCATACATTGACTACTTCATAATGTGGTTTCTCATGTTCCTATAGCAAATTCCATTGCAATTTGGTCTGGTTTTACATAGTTAAGATTGTCTCATCTCAGCACAGGAGGCAGATGCGGAGCAGAAGGGGCAGTGGTTCAATCAACTTAAACTTAATCTCTTTGAAGAATGTTGCATTAATTCTCCCACCAATGGCACTCTGCCAGTGACTATAATCAGTGAACCAGGCTCTTTCTGTGCAGAAAGATGATGTCATGGTTACGCTTCCACCCATTCTGCAGCAGCAGAGTGGAGATTACTGGAGCAGGAGCCAGAATTGTGGACTGTGCTTTAATGGTGTGGATTCAAACCGCAGCATGATGGCAGGGAAACTTGCATTTGAGCAATTCAATAAAAATAGATTTTACTTTTAAAAGCGCATCTCACAAAGAGTAATCATGAAATTACCATATTAATCATAAAAGCCCATCTGGTTCACACGGAAATCTACTATCCATACCGGATCTAAGTGTATCTCTAAAGGTGGACATTATCTGCCTCCTAAGGTCAGGGAGAATTACGAATGGACATTAAATTTTAAAATGTTTTCTCCTCATGCTCCTCAGAATGGTGAGGTTGTCACTGATTACATGCCGTGACGCTAGTTAATGACTCCATAACATTGTATACACGCTGCTCACGTTTACAGTTGTATACTCGCCATCAGCCATTGTATTCCTGGAGTAGGGAAGGTGGCAAGAGTGACAGTTGGACCAGTCATATTATTACAGTTCACCTAGTAGCTACACTTTG